>NC_066623.1:17146859-17447504 GCF_025201925.1 Gopherus flavomarginatus
ATTTAGGGGAAATTTTAATCAATATGCATCAAATGACCTTTACAATAACAGCAATACTGACAACCATGACACTTTAATATGCTTCCCTAGAAGTAAATACTAAAAAAAAAAAAAAAAAAAAAAAAAAAAGTCTACTCTTGAGCCATTAATATGTGCATTATTAGAACAAGGTCCTGCAAGTAATCTTGAGAAACCTAAGATAAGGTATAGCCACTTAAACTGGTGCTAACATCTAAACACATTCACATTTCAAGTTTGAAATTTATTTGTATACTTTTGACTAAAGGATTTGTTTTCAAATTAAACAATTTAAATTGCATATCGAATTCTGAAATACCAACACATTGTATAAATAACAGCTTAAAGAGTATTTGTTAAAATACAGAAAATATGCAATTTTCAATTTGCTTGAGAAACTCTTTGCAATAGAGGTGACAGGAATTGGGTTGGCCAAAGATTGTTTTTTGTTTTTGAATAAAGACTGCAATGTCTGTAGTTTCATTTACTTTTGCTGATTAAAAACTACCAAATATAACTACAACCCCATTTCCCGCCCCCTCCCAACCCTCTCAAAACTCCCGAAGTTACTTTTCTAAAGGCTGTAGAAATGGTAAAGAAACATTACATTTTTAACTGCAGAAGCATGAAAACTTAAAGCTATAGACACTGCAGGTCAATTCAAACAGTATTCAAGAGTCCTATAAAAGTGAATGAGACATGTTTGTTTCCATTGCTCCATCAGACAATTCAAGAGTTAAATTTGCTTGATAGCAGCGACGTAGATGTTTGCTGGCCCAATTAAGTGTTCCAAGTTGATTTTTTTTTTTTCAGTTTGGCCCACTGAAGTCCAGTAATCAGAAGTCAGTTCAAAACACAGAAATAAGAGCAAAGACTCCATATAATAAAGCACAGGGATATGCTACTAGAAGCTGTTGTCCTTCCATTGCTAAGGCAGAAATGAAGATTTTGGAAGCAGAAAAACTGCACCATCCAATAATTCCAGCAGTGAGAATAATTCCCATCATTCCCCTGCAACATACAAGAAAAGAACAGTTTAAAAAGGTAGGAGTGTGTGTGTATGTTTAGACGAATGCAGGAATTAGAATATTTTCTTGTAAGTTAAATATGTTTCAAAGGTTGATTGTTTTTAAACTTTATACTGAATTTTATCATTGAGGGTTTTTAAATAAAAAGAACATGGAATTTCAGTAAATATAAAATTATTATTACTATTCAGTAAAGATTTTTGAATGACACTAGTTAAAAAGAGACAAATTAAGTTCTAAGTACAAAAAGGTTTAGAACTGAGTAAACTCAAAACAAAGGGTTCCTTTGTATTTCTGTACAAGTAGCTTTCTGTGATGAGTAATGAAGTTAGTGATTTTCTTTTATGCTGGGCATTTAATTAATTTTTCAGACTCAACATTAATTAAAATTTAATCTATATTTCTTAAATTATTTTAGCTTTCTATATCCTGATATACAACTTGTTTGAGTTTGACAAGTAAATATGTCTGAAGTATGCTATAATTTGAATCTAAAAGTAATTTGTAATAACTGAAAATGGACAGTGTGAATAAGTGTTCATGCTGTATAAGCATTTGCTTCATTTGACAAATACATTAATATAGTATAAATTCCATCTAACAATGGGAGAAAAATCCACAATATACGGAAGCAGGATTTTATTATAAATAGTTAGTATTGATACTTACTGCAAAGAAAATATAACTGCAAAACTGGAAAGCAGGATCATAGGAAGAAGACAGTATCCCAGGACACTAGCAACACAGCCAAACGAGACGCCCGTCATGCTCATTAAGTTCAGGAGGCAAAACATTCCTAAACATCCAATTGCACTAATTCCATACACATACCCAAACTGAATTTTACCAACCTAAAGATGAGAGGAGTAGCACAAGTTAAACATGTTTTGTCTTAAAGCTGACTAAATATTGCACTTTACAAATAATAAGGAGTATAAGATTACCACAATCTTTGACCTAGTGATGAATCTGAAGCAGAATTTAGGGGATAAAGATGAAGAGGATTAAGAAAGGCATCCCACAAACAATCCAGACTACTTGTATACTGAAATGTCCAATAGGCGTATTTACCATATCAGTGTTCAATTACAAAAAGTGGTGCATCTAACCAGCTGCAAACTTAGTGTGCTTATGTAATGTAGTTCTAGTTGGGCTACAAAATCTTATGAACTCTGCTTGATTTTCTCCATTATACTTGCATATTGATATTACTCTGAAGATTCTGAACAGTTTTTTTATCAGCACCTTTACTGCGGAAATGATCAACTACTAAATAAAAAATGTAAATTAGCGATGCACTGAAAAATGTTGCATGTGACATAACTTTTTCCATCTCTACCAATGATTCAGATTCTTGATTTTTGCCTCAAGGGGGGTAAACTATTTTTTGTGAAGTGCCAGGCATAGCTACAGCAGAGCATAAATTCATTATCATAAAATATTTCAAGTTTTTTGTTTCCTATCTAGAATTATTTTTGGTCTTGTAAAATAGTGTTAATACACTATTTAAAAATCTGATTCCATGATATTTAGGTATGTATCCTCTCAGGGCATGACTTGGAGACACAGCTTAAGAATGCATCCACTTTGGACAGAACTGCGTGACTGCATTAGATTGGCAGATAGGAAAGTGTTTGAACTCCAGTGTTCAAAGCACTGAGAAGTCATTTTTAAATTTTTAGACAGAGCAAAAAAACTGCACCAAATGATTGAGTGCTACAGAGACATAGTGAGATAGCTAGGAAAAGCAGGCTGTGACACGCTGAGTTCTAGACCCAAAAGCAGTGCTGTTGACTGATATTGCCAAATGACTGATATTGCAAAAAATTCAAGACATTCAATAAACAGAATCCTGAGTTTTATTGATATACCCACCATTGTAATATCCTCCCATATACCATGTTCTCAGCTGTTTTCATTTCAGTGTATTTCCTATTGTCTTAACCCTATCTGTTATGCCTACAGTACACATGGCCATTTTCAGATCAGTTTTCAATTCACTCTCAAACTGGTAACACATACAAGTGGTTATTTTCTTCACTCTAGAGCAAGCGGGCTCTGAGTTATTACAGAGCATTCTTTCCCTGGTGGGTGTCACCCACATGGTCAGGGTCTAACTCATGGCCATATTTGGGGTTGGGAAGGAATTTTCCCCTTGGTCAGATTGGCAGGGACCCTGGTTTTTTTTTTTTTTTTTTGCCTTCAGCATGGGCATGAGTCACTTTCAGGTTTAAACTAGTGTAAACGGTAAATTCTCTGTAACTTGACATCTTTAAACCATGATTCGAGGACTTCAGTGACTCAGCCAGAGGTTAGGGGTCTATTACAGGCATGGGTGGGTGAGGTTCTGGGGCCTGCCATGTGCAGGACTAGACTATCACAACTGTCCCGTCTGAGTCTTAAATTGGTTAATATTACAAAATAAAAGCAAATGGTAATGCAACGTAACAGATAAGTTTAAGTAACTAAAATATTCTTGCTGATGACCGATTGAATAAAATGTAGCTGAGCATGGCAAGGAGACAATTGGAAATTCATAAGATAAAATTACACCTCATGAACTGTCTATTACAGAGAGAACGTGTTCCTCTCAATATGAGGGCCCTCAATACTAGGGGCCCCATTTTCCTTAAAAATAAGCACGCAAAGTTGAAATTTATTAAAAATACTGAAATGTACAATGACATGGAAGTTGGTTTGTTCCTACTTTGTCATATACTAAATCAATTAAGCTTCAGAAAACTAAATATTGCTTTATACTTCACAGATACCAATGATGAAAGATTATGCTTGCTTTCAGCCCCATAGATAAAAGCAGTAACTTTAGGTCAATCTTATTCCAATTAAGCTTAATTGGCAAAACACCTATAGCAGTGGTCACCAACCAGTCGATTGCGACTGACTGGTCGATTCTAGAGAATCTCCCAGTTGAACATGATCTCTGGTAGTGTAGAGGGGCTACCACTAAGGCAGGCTCCCTGCCTGTCCCGGAAGCGGCCAGCCCAGCCCCGGGGGCCAGAGGTCTCCCTCCGTGTACTGCTCCTGCCTGCAAGCACTGCCTCCAAAGCTCCCATTGGCCGGGAACGGGGAGTTGTGGCCAATGGGAGCTGCAGGGGCAGTGCTTGCAGGGAGGAGCACCATGTCTAGCCACATGCCCGCTCCCCAGGGGCCGCAGGGGCACGCTGGCCCCTTCCAGGAGCAGCGTGGGTCTGGGGTAGGCAGTGCGCCTGCCCTAGCCTCACTACGCCTCTGACAGGGAGCTGCCCAAGGTAAGTGCCACCTGCTGGGAGGCGGACCCCAATCCTGAGCCTCCTCCCAGAGCCAGCACCCCAACCCCCTCACTCTGCATCCAAACTCCCTCCCAGAGCCTCCACCCCTCACCCACTCCTGCATCCCAAACCCCTGTGCCAGACTCAATCCGGAGCCCCCTCCCACACTGCAAACCCCTCAGCCCCAGCCTAGAGCCTGCACCCCCTCCTGAACCCCAACCCCCTCCCACAACCCGGTGAAAGTGAGTGAGGGTGGGGGGCAGCAAGTGACAGAGAGAGGGAGAGAGTGAGTGAGCGGGGCAGGGTATATCCTGGGTTGCTATTAAATTCAAAAAGTGATCCTGGGCGTAAAAAGGTTGGAGACCACAGGCCTGTTCCCACTGAAGCCTATAGGTCAATCAGCAAACATTAACAGTTTTGGCTATTATTTTGCTGATTTGGTGGTAAATCATGTCTAATAATGCTGATGGTGGTGGTGGTGTCCATCAAGTCTAATGTCAACTATAGCAATATAATTTTAAAAAGTAATTGAATAATTGTGAACCTCCTTTAATTTTTTTCTTAAACAGAATCAGCTAAAAGACCACCACCAACAATAAACTAAGGGCTTTTCTACATTACTCGCTGGATTCACAGGCAGCGATTGATCCAGCGGGGGTCAATTTATTGCATCTAGTCTAGATGCGATAAATCAACCACCGAGCGCTCTTCTGTCAACTCCGGTACTCCACCAGGGCGAGAGGCACAAGCAGAGTCAATGGGAAAGCGTCAGTTGTCGACTTACCACAGTGAAGACACCATGGTAAGTAGATCTAAGTACATCGACTTCAGCTACCTTGAAATTGCATAACTTATATCGATCCGTCCTCCCCCCGCCCCCAGTATAGACCATGTCTAAGTATACTGAACAAAGAAATACTAGAATAACCCAAAGTAAAATTTCAGTGTATCAGAAACTGGCATGAAAGAAAAATCTACTAAATGTATAAAAGGAATCTGTATCAAGAGCCAAAACCATAGATAAAGCAATCAAATTAAAACATTTTGTGCAAATAAAACAATTACATTCTACTGAAACTGTGTTTCTGGCATCAAAGACATCTTGATTTGCACAAGGAGAAGAAACTGAAATATGGTTAAAATTGTAGATTTAACTTTTTAAAACCAAGAACAATGAGCCATCTGATTTTTCCCCCTCAAAAATAGTGACTATGGTCCTCAGTCTTCATGACAATAGAAGCCATATTACACCAAAGCAAAATATGCAAAGAAGTCACTACATAAAGCAACATGGCACATTACATACTGAGCTTGAAGGGCCTGACCCAAAGCGTGGTGAGGACAATGGAAAGACTTCCATCAAAGGGCTTTGAATCAGGCCCCAAATCATGTACTAATGAGCCACAAATCCTTGGTCAAGACCTGTTTTGTGACTTCCAGGCCAAGGATAGTTTAGTTTTTCTCAGTGTTTTTGGACTATGATTAACACATTAATATTTTGCAGTCTGTATCTTACCAGCAATAACGTGGCTCCAAAGGCAAGACAGAAGACCATTGGTCCTGCCAAATCAGTCTCATTCATGATGCTGCCATCTGCTACTTTTAATGGGTGTAGCACTGTTAGTGTCTTCTGCCAGATGTGGTCGAAATTGATCCCTAATTCTACAGGTTACATGAAAAGAATTATGCAGATTTGTTTCCCTTTTTATTTCTCCTTTTCCCCCATTTTCTTCACCATTTCTTTTTCCTGCCCCGTCACTTTCAAATCTGCTCCAGACTGAAGGCAAGACAATGAAGGTTATCAAGTGCCATTCTTTAGATGGCCAAAGAATGATAGAAGACATTCCATCTCTCCTTTAGGGGGTTGAGCGCACTGGCTCTGTGGCACTCTAGTTCTCAACTACTCAGGAGTGAGGGACTGCTAGTCTCTAAGGCCCAGATTCTGCAATCAGATCTCCTTGGGCAGACCCAATGACAGGATTGCTTCTAAGACTGACCCTCTGCATGGTACAGCTTTGATTTACCAACTCAAGGAGTGGGACACTATGTAGATTAGTAAATGAATTTTGCTTAGCAATATAATGTACATGATCTGCTTCCACCCAAAGTGTACTTCCCTTGTCATTAGTAACAGGAAAGGTAATTTGTCTTAAACTCTGACTGAGAGTATAACAATGTATAGAGAAGGTGAAAAATCCAGCCATCAGTCCAAGTATTCTCAATATCCATCAATTCTGGCATCTTGTTTTCTATGTAGGACATATCCTATATGTTTATTACTCCCTTCCTCAAATTAGAATTTGGGTTCTAAAAAGTCAAAAAGTCAGTTATTTATAATTAAAGAGGCACTATCAATTTAAAAAAAAAGTAACCGTTTGTTGTTGCAAATAACACTTATTATAACAGACTGAGGAAAAAAATCTGTGCTTTTATTCCCACATTTGACAATGTCATGTACAGTCAATTTCCCATTTAATTTGTGTGACTTTCACAGACCAACAGGGGAAAGAAATAAAGAGAATGTGACTGTAAAGTGAGAAATTGGCAGGGGAACTCAGAGACAGGCATGACAGATGCAATTACTTCTAATTTTTTTTTTTTAAGTTAACTATAGAGTACATTCCTTACTTCTCAGATTACCCCCAAGTTAGGGGCAGATTTGGAGATGAGTAGTAAAGAACAAGTTATACCTTCTAGTAAGGGTGGCTCATCCTCAAAATTGCTTCCATAGAAAGACTGTGCTGTAGTTGGAGTGTATGTTTGTGTTGGCTGGTAAATCTGCCCTGTGTAAGGCTGCTGTTGCTGCATCATCTCTGGAGGGACAAATCCACTTTGCTGAGAGTAGTCATAGCCACTATATTGTCTGTAGAGAACAACATAATATTATCGGCAGGCACAGATTTTTTTTAAACTTTTCCCCAGTCACATAAGACACTTTCGATAACAACTTGGTATACAATATACAATCTTGTTTAGCTAACTTTTTAAGTGAAGTTAATTGCTCCTCCCACCCTAAATGTGTAGCTGCACAGATGCACCAACCCCAACCCACCACAAGGAGTAAAGTGTGACTTGAAAAGGTATATGTGTTTATGGACTCCTTATCTCCAGGTCTCTAATTTAAGTAATCCGGTCAAATCTTGCTTAGTTTATAAGATTTTACACCTTTTTACCATCAGATATCACACAGTGATAAGAAAATTTAGAAGCCTACAAGTACACCTCTACCTCAATATAACGCGGTCCTCGAGAGACAAAATATCTTACCGCACTATAGGTGAGACTGCGTTATATTGAACTTGCTTTGGCCTCCCTGTCCCCTAACTGCCCCCTCCAGAGACCCCTGTCCCTAATCACCCCCAGGACCCTACCCGGCCCCCTGACAGGCACTCACTGGCAGCGGCGGGAAGCAGAACAGCCCGGCCCCAGCCCGCTCCACTCCACCAGCTCCCAGCTGCTGCGCTCCGCTTCCTGCCACAGGTGAGTACTGAGGGGCGTCCTTTCCCCAACCTCCCCGCACTCACCAGCGGCAGGAAGCAGAGCGCTGCGGCTGAGAGCTGACACGCTGATCCGCCGGAGCGCTGCTTTACCATGTTGTATGCGAACCTGTGTTATATCAGGTCATGTTATATCAGGGTAGAGGCGCAGTAGCATTTTCAGGCCAAAACCAATCCAAGCCCACTTAAATTGAAAATATGACAAGATTGGGCCCACAGAAGACTAGCAAAAGGTATCTGTCAATTCAAATATAGCCCCTTCAGTTGTATATCTGATTCCTATAATTTATCAAATGACAGCATGAATTTATACTCAGTATTAAATCCTATATTTAACAGTGCTCAATCTTGAAAGGAGATCAAGTCTTCATATTGTTTAAGCTTCCCATATGATATTTTCATAGAGTTAAAAGACAGCCTAGTCAAATTAAATATCTTCCCCCTTCCCATATAACTATTGTATTAGACACCACTCTTACCATACATGTGATGAGGATTATGACATTCAGAGCGTAAGCACACATTATGACATCTAACATCATGACCTGATGCAGATGACAACCTTAGTAATATTTCAGTTTCTAACTCAAATTCTGGTCACAGAAGACTTTTGAATACAAGCTGTTTGAACTGTGTGGTTGCGTCCACATACTTCAAAACAAAAAGATTTTAACACTTTACTATCTCACAGGTGGCCTGAAACTAGTACTGCAAAATTTCACCTGCAAAGAATCACTACTGTGACACCCAGAGGGGTACCTAATCACTTCTGAGAAACCTTCTCTTATAGATGTTACATGAAAATACTGTTATGTTGTATGTCTAATAGTGTTGTTCTTCAATAGGTCTCTTTTCTCCACTCATTGTGTAAGCACATTATATAATTTAATGCTAATAAGTTATTTCTGCACATCAGTGAAAGAAACTGCCAAGACTGTAGAGACACAATGGTCTGTATTTTCCCTTTTCTCCATCTGCTCAAAACCCATGCTGAGAAGGGACCCTAACAAGCAAATTTCCTTTTCCACCCCTATGGAAGGAAAACTCAGACACCTCTGCAGCACTGTGATCCTCTGGACCCTCCTGAAGGTGCACTGACACATTTACTTCTCTTCCCTACCTGCTTTCCCCCACCCACACAGAAATTCCCCCTTCTAAGCCTACATGCCTTCTCACATGGATGAACACGAGTTGCTGGTGAAGAGTCAATATGGCTTTTTGTACAGAGAAATCATGTGTCACCAATCTATTAGAATTTTTTGAGTGGGGAGGTCAACAAACATGTGGACAAGGGTGATCCAGTGGATATAGTGCATGTGGACTTTCAGAAAGCCTTTGACAAGATCTCTCGCCAAAGCCTTTGACAAGATCTCTCGCCAAAGGCCCTTCCAGCTTGACTGTGAACATTAATAAATTCTCTCTAGGAATGGTTTTCCAACCAGTTCTGCACCCACCTTATAGTAGCTCCATGTAGGTTATATTTCCCTAGTTTGTTTATGAGGTCATGCAAGACACTATGAAAAGATTTACTAAAGTCAAGAAATACCACATCTACTGCTTCCCCCATTTTTTGAAAACATCTGATCAATGTACAGTGGTAGTCAAAAAAGGCTAACAGAATGTTAGGAAACATTTGGAAAGGGAGCAATAAGACAGAAAATATCACAATGCCACTATATAAATCCATGGTACAGCCATATGTTGAATACTGTTTGCAGCTCTGATCACCCTATCTCAAAAAAAATATTAGAATTGGAAAAGGTGCAGAGAAAGATAACAAAAATGATTAAGGGTATGGAAGAGCTTCCGTATGAGAGGAGATTAAGGAAATGGGAACTTTTCAACTTGAAAAAGAGATGACTAAGGGCAGATATGATAGAGGTCTATAAAATCATGAATGGAAGTGAAGAAAGTGAATAAGGAAGTGTTATTTACTCCTACACAACACAAGAACCAGGGGTCACCCAATGTAATTAATATGCAGCAGGTTTAAAACAAAAAGAAGTTGGTTCATCACACAACGCACAGTCAACCTGTAGAACATGTTGCCAGGGGATGTTGTGTAGGTCAAAACTATAACTGAGTTAAAAAAAGAATTAGATAAATTCACGGAGGATAGGTACATCAATGGGTATTAGCCAAGATGGTCAGGGACATAACCCCATGCTTTGGGTGTCCCTAGCCTCTGACTTCCAGAAACTGGGAGAGGATGGCAGGGGATGGATTACTCAATAATTGCTATTCTGTTCATTCCCGCTGAAGCATTGGGCATTGGTCACTGTCAGAAGACAGGTAACTGGACTAGATGGACCACTGGTCTAACCCAGTATGGCCACTCTTACCTGGAACAGTTTTGTTGTTAGTGTGTGTTTACGTGTTAGAGATGTAAAGAAATGCAATCATAGGATAAACTAATACTATACAAGTTAGAGAATGGAAAAAAATGTACAAATTACTTATTGTATGGTTCTCCACTTCCACTGTAATCATAGGAATGTGTTTGGTCATCAATGCTATAACTTGTTTGGTAGAAATCTGTATGGAAGTTGTCAAACCCAGACATCGCAAATTATCTGTAAAATAAGAACATCAAAGCTTGTATGAGCCACAAAGGGTCACTTTTGCTTCTGGCTGTCATACAACTCTAATAAATTGTTGATGCAGCAGACTCCTCGTTGTTTTTGTGGATAAGACTAACACAGCTTCCCCTCTGATGTATGCAATACTTTAAAAATTGTGTCTATATCTCTCTGTGTGTAAATGTATAACATTTTACAGCACCGTGAGAGCTCAAAAGATGTAGATTATAACGGATATAGGACTAGTGTTTTCCTTCCACAGTCACTAATACATAAGTTACATGTGTCACCGGTATGATTAATAGTTACAATGGAGATGTGTTAACAAACGGGCCGAGCAACAACAGGCACTATACAGCCAGGGAGCTACACCACAGACCTCGCTGCGTTTTCAACATTACAAGTCCGAGGCGCAGCTTTAAGTAACAACAAAATGTGTGTTGCCCACACAGCAGGCTCACGGCTCTGACCCCCCAGTCCGTACGCTCGGAGTCGGGGCCCATCCCCAATTCCTGCTACTGTCTCCCAGTAACCTGGGGCCAATCAGCTCACGCCTCTGTGCCTCAGTTTCCCCCTCTGGAAAGCAGGGACCCCGACTCACTCTCCTGCCGGGGGGCAGGGGCTCGGAGCTGCGGTGAGGAGCCCTGGGAGAGAAGCGGGGCAGCGCCAGGGAGAATGGGCTGGGCGGGGGAAGGGGCTTGTTGCTGTCAGCTCGGGGTCAGGGGGCGGCCCCGCGGAAGGACAGGGAACTGGCGGTTCCTACCTTTCCGCAAACTCACCTGGCAACCCCGCCTCGCAGCGCTGAGAGAATCCCCCCAGCTGCCGCCCCTCGCCCTCCTCCGGTGCGACGTGTCACGACACAAAAGAACCGCTTCCGGATCAAGCGGGACGGGGCATGCGCAGCGGCCGTTACGGCTGTCCCCAGCCTTCGAGTGACTAAGCATGGGCCGTAACGTCTCTCGGGTGGTGCCGGTTGAGCATGCGCAGTGGAGCGTGTTTGGCGCAGCGAGGGGTTGAGAGCGGGGTTCTGGCGAGGGGAACGGGGAAGGCGGGAAGAGGCATGAAGGGTGCGTGGCTGGGTGGCTGGGGAGGCGTTGTCTGCCCTTGGCTGTATTTTCAGCAGGGACTGGGGGCGGGCGGAGGCTGCCCAGGAGCTCGGGGGGGGGGGGGGTTGGGATTCCTGCCCGGCGCCAGTTCGTCAGTGCACTCACCTCGGGGAGGCTCCAGGCACCGTCTGGGTCCCGCTCCTCACGGCTCTGGCCTCGCTCCTGTTCATAGCAGGCTCGAGCGCTAGGGTTGGGCGTTCACCTAACGCTGCTCTCTGCGGCACCCCGGCTCCGCATCTCGCACGCGGGTCTCTAGCTGTGCGAAGATGAATGGAAACGTGCAGCTTGAACCAGTGCTCCATGTCTGCAGTGGGGAAGGGAGCGCTGAGATACACGACTGTTTGGGGGACAGTATTGCATAAACAAAGTTCTTGGTGGTGGTTCCCTGTGACATGAGTTGCTCACCTTGTTTTAAATTACTGAAGTTTTGGGACTCTTGAGAGTGTTCCACCGCCCAACAGATCTCCCTGTTTGGAGAGGTTTACTATTGTTCTGGTATCCTTTCCTTTCTCTCTGATTGCTTCATTATTTTACTAATGACTGAAATGAGATTTGCCTGTGGTAACTGACGTGATTGCAGAGGCCACACATAACTGTTTGGGGGGAGGGGGCAGAATTCTGAACCCACTCCCCTTGAAAAAAATATATATATAAACCCTGGCAAAAATCTGGGCAAGCATGTGACTTCACCCCCCCACCTCTGCTTGATTTTTTTCAGGGAGGCGTAGTCTAGGTTTCTGTTTTTTTTTCTCTCACTTTAATCATATTTTTTGCAAACTTCTTGTACTTTCCATGATTTTAAAAGAATAACAAGAGTCATTGGTTCAGAAGGTTAATTATCTAACTCCCTGGATTCAAAACATGCTGATTTTTATAAAATCTGTCATTTATTTTTTTCATTTACTTGCTTGTATTTTTCCATGAGTGACTGAACATATTAACTTATGAGATGGTAGCACTTATGAAATAGTAGGGTGGAAAAATCATTGAGTATTTCTGCACAGGAAAAAACAAGATTTAATAGCTGAAGAAAAGATTGATTCTAGATCTAAAATGTTTTATACAATATTAGTTAATGTGAATTACAGTAAACTTTCACAGGAGGGTAACACTAAATGTTATCACTACTGTGTGTGTGTGTGTGTATATATATATAATCAGTTTGCTCAATTAGAACTGCTTAGTGTTCTTTTTGTTACTGCTTCCCACAGTGCTATCTTATAGACAAATTTCTGCTGGTTATCATTAGAATTTAACAGAATTCAGTATTTGCCTTTAAGAGTGCCAGCTTGTATTAGTCTTACATGATACAATATTATCAGGACTTAACTGCAGCGTCTGGTGTTCCAGTACAGTCTCCAAAATAGGAACCCTGGAGAGTTTTTGTTTTGTTTTGTTTTTTTGTTTAGGAAGAGATTTTCACAGACATAATGAAAATGTTAGTTATACCAATGGGATTGTGGGCATTTCATCTAATGTCTTGTCACATATTGTAAACAAAGATGTTATTAATGTGTAAACATTGCAAGCTGGAGACCCAGAACAACAGTGCCAATATTAGTGGCTATTTTCACTTTTTAAAGTGAATCAAGTGCTGATACAATTAACATAACTGGAAATTGAAAGCCTGATTCTGATCACAAGGCTGTTTTCACACTGGTCTAACCACACTGACATTGTTGGTTTACACTAGGAGATCAGAACCAGGCTCAGAAATCCTATCTTTGTGCAAAGGTATAGCATGTGTTGTGGCAGAGCAAGCTTTCTGCCACATGATCACTCCACCAATGTGCCACAACCCTGACATGGTAGAACCACGTTTAGGAAATAGAGATTAGTTTATTTTCCTTGCCTGTTCATTCTTTGGAATCTTTGCTGAGGCTGCCAATAAGCATACCAATTAGTAACTGTGGTGATATTTTTTGTTAATTCTTTCCCATATTATGCCATTAACTCCTTCCAAATAGGCTATAAAACAGCCATTAGATAGATGGTAAGGAGTAGTTGTTCTGAATGAGACAAAAATTAACAGTGACATCTTGCTTTAACAAATTCATCCTTCACTTAATAACAATATGTATTCTAATATTAGAACAGTAACTAGTTAATCTTCATATGAAACCTGTTAGGTATATGAAATTTTTTTTTTTTAATCTCCATTTTACAGACTGGGAAATTTAGGCAGAGAGGTGAGCATCAGGACCAGAATTAGAACTTGGGAGTGTCTATTTTTAAGTGCTTATACCACTGGCTCATTCTACTTATTAATGCATCATAGATAAGGTTGATTGTTTTGATCATCTTTTGAAACTAACTTCATGCATGACCTTTAAACAAAAAAATTCACCAGCGATTATTTATACAGAACTCAAACCACAACAACAAAAATCACCCTGAAGGTTAAGAGATCCTGTCTGCCTGTAAGTGTGGTGTGTTTCAATAATTGGCAATTTCATATTAAAAAGAAGTCGTGGGAAATATTGTGCCTTCAGCTGATAAGCAGAACCCCACTGAAGTCGATGGAGAGTTTTTCTTAAAATGTAATGGCTTGAAATGGCCTAGTTTTAGATTTCATTACTTTTTTAGGTTACTGAATCACAAGTATTAAAAGAAAAATTGTCCTCATAAAGCATAATTTTTGTATTTTGCTGTTGTAGATGCAAAAACTAACCTGGTAAAACCAACAAAAAAAAAAAAAACTCATCAGGAAAACTACAACTGACATTTTCCCCTTTACATTTTATACACAAAACTCCTCCTGCACTAAGGAATTGCTTGGAAATTTAATCCTGTGGAGATTTTTAATGCAGAATTACAATGCTTTCAATATTCTTGGCCCCTACTCTGCTGTTATTGAGGTTGCCTTTGAAACTCCCATTGAACTGACTGGGTATATGATCAAAAATTTTTTGGTCTATAATAAGCCAGAGAGATTTTTAAATGCAGTATTGTGAATGGTATCACTGTAATACATTTCAAGTCTTATCTTAAATCACAGTGCCTCATTAGTGGACTTCTTTCTGTGTGTATAGTTAGTGACCGAAATTTAAAGAAAATTTTAGTCAGTACACTTTCTACTGAGTAGTATTTGGTTCAGTTTTTCTTCAGTTTCTGAAATAGCTGATTTATAACATATAAGGGAGTATCTCAGGGATGAACAGGCAATACATGTATTAAAGATTTTTTAAATAATGATTTTAGAGACTTACTGTGATATTTATGCCAGTGTTTTGAAAGAAGATCCCCCATTCCTCATGAGTGAAGAATATAGTTTTCTTTTGATGTTGCTGTGGATACCAAAGGACTCAATCTTGCAAACCTTCCTTCATGTGAATAACATTATTGAAAACAGTGAGGCTACTGCTCATGGAAGTAAGTATTTGTCAGAAATGGTAGTGTTTATTAATCAAAATGTGCCAAGAACAGACTTGTATCCAGATTTAAGTCTTTATTTGGGACATTGCCTGGAACAGTTTTTTGTGAATCCATTAAAACACCAAAGTGTTTGTGTTCATGTGAAATTGTTATTTCCTCCTGTTTTATATGGTGTGATGGATGTTACAGAGTGTTCTTTGATCAATATGTCTCGCCTGTTTTTACTGCATGTTTAAATCTTCCATTTTCCATCAGAGGATGAGTTTGGGATTTGCAGATGTCTGATTTAGAGTGGTGTAGACACCATCTTTCCCATAATTCAGTGTGTCAGTAAGAAGGATCACATAATCTTGAACTGCAGATACTGCAAACTGATAAAATCTTTCTATTTTTTATATATTTTTTTAAACTTTCAGTTTGAATTACAGGATTTAATTTGTTTTTTGCAACCATACAAAGAGATATGGTAAAGTGTCAAGTCTCAGTACCTAGTAAAGAAATAGAAAACACAATACAAAGTGGTTAATAAAGCATTTGGAGATTAATTTTACATCAAGTTTCCAGAATGTCATGCACACATATAACATATAGTCAATGTTAATTATTTTACATTTCAGAGATCTCAGAGCTGGGTCGGTTTTTCCCCTTGACTTCCTGATAATTCATTTTCATACTTGATAGCATGAAGAAGTCAAAGCTGTCTGTTTTTCTGCTGATGCATGAGTCTACTGTAGATAACTCCTATTAATGAAATTGTATGTCTTCCCCATTTCCCATGCATCAATGGAAAACAGGCATCTTATATATTATGATGTTGCAAAATTGTTGCTCATCATGAACCCAACCCTGCTTTAGGTATTCATTGTGTGTTTGTATAGTGCCTGGCACAATGGTGTTGCAGTCTTTAGGAAATACTGCAGTACAAATAAATAATAATCTCACCCAAGTTCATTGGAAGTTTTGGATACACAAGTAATGCAAGACCAGGCTCCAGCAGTTATTTAAAATAATAAAGAACTAATAGCTCTGTGGCCTACCTCAGTGGGAGTTAGGCACTTAAATATCTTTGAGAATCTGGGCTTATGTCCTTTAGAAATCTCAATTGATTTGCATCATCAACTTCTCTGGTCCTCAGATTCTCCATCTGTAAAATGGGAATAATAATACTACCCACTTATCTGAAAGGGGAGTTGTAAAGTGTTATATTATTGTTAAGTGTTGTTTTTTTTATTTTACTGACCTATTTTTGATTAGGGCTGGGATTAAAATGTAAAGCGTAATGTTGGTGATTGTAATTCCATTACTCTGATATGGAGGGTCAGCACAAACCTGCCACAACCATGAAGCCCCTTGCTGGGGTGGTGGAGAGTGAATATGCCAGTTTAAACAGGAACAGGACCTTCCTCTGTGCAGGAAGGGTTATCCATGTCAGCCCTGCCCGTGCGTAGGTCAATGTGTCTGGGGCAGACCAGGGGGAAGGGACCATGGGATCTGCTTTATATGAATCCAGTGAATCTTCCGCACTACACAACTGGAGAGAAGAGTTGGGACAGCTATTCCAGCCCATAGGCTAGAGTATTGGAGCAGAGGCTTTGGAAGCATGTGCTATAACCTCATGGCCTGGCAATGGCTTACCTCCTTAATGCTTCTCCTGCTCTGTTTTACTATTGTAAAGCCAACTTGCTTAGGCTTTATTTGGGTGATGTGAATTTAATTCTTAGCAAAGATTTTATTAATTTTTAATCTAACTTCTGAAGCTAAAATACACAGACTATCAGGTTTATAGTACCTGCCAAGTTCACCATGTTTACTTATTTATATTGCAATAATCAACTTTCATCATTTGGTTTTATTTACGGAATATGAGCACAAACAGCACAAGAGAGAAAGGTTTCCACTTTAATGTTAAGGTATATGAGTTTACTGTGGATTTTTTTTTTAAAGAAACTTTATTCTGTTGTGAACAGTCTCTGCCTCTCCAGGATATTTGTTCTGTTATTCGTTAAATGGAAAACCAAACCAAACTTGAGTGGTGTTGTTACATCCTGTGTAACTGTGGGGGAAAGTATGGATAAAATCCCTCTAGCTTAGTCAAACAGAACTCTCATTGGCTTTAAAGGGGAATTTTCTTTAGGTAGAAGAGCAGGATTTGGCCCTACAGCCTGTATACTTTGTATAAATACATGTTAATTTGACATTTTTCCTGAAGTTCACAGCTTTGTAACATGAAGCTGTTTTACCTACAGCTGTGCCACCTTGGGTTATGATATCCTGGCCTTAGATCACCTAAATCTGTGGTTCTCAAATTTATTTGATCAGCGCCCTCCCCCTTCTTTGTGTCTGTAGTTGTTTACTCCCTCCTTCCCCCCCCCAGAAAGTACATACAGTGCTACCCAGCTCTGAAGACTGAGTGGGCAGCAGTGACTGCTGGCCGGGCACCCAGCTCTGAAGGCAGTGTCGCGCCAGTAGCAACACAGAACTAAGGGTGGCAATGTGAAAAGTGATATTTGTCAATATCACTTTTCACAGCAGACTTAGTGCCCCATTGCCACCCTTACTTCTGCACTGCAGCTGCCACCCTGGGACTGACCGCTGGAGCCCAACTGCCTCCAGGTTAGGGATTTGTGGACAGGGTGGGGAGGAGAGCCTGAGCCCAGGCTGCCTCCTGGTGAGGGATTTATAGAGGGGCAGGAAAGGAGAGCCTGGGTGGCAGGGCTCTGGCTGTCCCTTGTATCCCCACCTCCCGAGTGTGCACAGTCCTTCTGCATGAGCCCCAGCTACCCAGAGCTGACAGCCAAAGCTCTTAAAAAAAAAAAAAAAGTACACAGCTCACACCTCCCTTGACACATTCCTGTACCACCCTTGGGAGGCATACCTTATCGTTGGAGAACTGTTGACTCAATTAAGTAGGGTGAAATCTGTTTAGCACTTAGATGGGAGATCTCTCAGGAAACCCTGTACATTGCAGAAAGGGGGTGGTAGCTGGTGGTGGTTGGAAAGGAGACATTGCTCCTTGTGTGATAGCACTGAACCAAGGCTCCTACATAATGTCCATGCTCAGTTAGAGGTGACATATTTTGGAGGAGACAAAATTATATCCCAATCACTTCTGGTTATTGAAGATATCACACCACTTCTTGCAAAATTCCATTGTTAGAGCTCCCATACTGGCAAAATTCAATTTTTTTTCCATTCTGCCTTCTTAAATTCTCTCTGCAGCTTCAGTTAGTTCTGTCCTTCACTTCCTTTCTTACGGGGTTGCTGTTGAGTACTTATTAGTTGTTGTATCCCACCACAGAAATGAGAGCAATTCTTTGATGGGTAATTGGTTTTGTTGTTGTTAAATACTTTAGGATCCTTGAGGATGAATCGCTCACTATAAAATATAAGCTATTATAACTATGTTTCTACATAAGCATATATCTATTTGCAGTATGATATATACAGTTTTCTTATTAAACTTAGATATAAATGTTTGGAGTCAGTAGAAAAAAATCTATAGGTCCTAACACAAAGAACTGTATATATTATTCCTGCAACTCCATTAGGTTAAGCTAAAATTGCTACCTAAAATATAACAAAATTTACTTCCCTCAAAATTCATCTACTGGATAAAGCTATGATACAATATCTTGATCAGGGCTGCTGAAGGTGTAGTTACTCCAAACTGTGACCGTGAGGAGCCAGGCCTGGGGTAGAAGAAGGAGACTCAGTCGGGAGTGGGGACTGGGACAAGTGGCTGAAGGGGTAGGGGGTTCTGGAACTGAGATGTGGATCTCAGAAGACAAGATGTGCATAAGGATAGGGGGACTGGGGCAAAGAGCCAGTGGAGGGGTGGGGAGGGGTATGACAGTCTGTGACAAGGAGCTGAGAAAAGAGGGGGGAAAATGGACAGGCTGGAGGGGCTAGAGAGAGAAGAGGTCAAGTTTGGAGAGATGGTCTAGTGAAAAAAAAAGTATGTGATCATACAGTTAAAGACTGTATCATAATGCATATGCCCAAAGGGACTGAATTTGCACATCTACCATTCCTTAACTTTGAACTTTGCAACTGTAACATTCTTTTAAAGTAGTTTTTGTATGTAATTATATATGAATATTAAACACAACACTAGAATAGTTCTGTATGTTTCCAGTGATCTCAAATTGTATAGCAGCTGGCTTGCTGCTAATTTGTCCTCAGAACTTTATCTTGCATTCCTTTGCCTGTTGCTCTGTTTACTTCTTCCAGTGTCATCATTTGCTCCTCCTTTTCATTGTAGGGCCCTTTAAGGGACATATTCTCAGACTGTGTAAATTAGGGTTTGTTTTTATGAGCTCTCCAGTAAAGCTATTTAGTACAGGAGGACGCAAGCATTCATTGCTGACTAAGATGGGCTTCCATGTGGGCAGAGTCAGGGAAACCCCCAGCTGAGGTAGTTTAGCTGAGAATTCATAATTATATGAATCATAATTGCAGGTTTGTTATTGTTGCTGAATAAGTGCATGGTAATAAGGATCAGAAAATGTGTTAATTGAGCACTTACCCTGCATGTGAGTCTGACTTGTATATGCATATTGGGATTAAACACTTGCCAGCTGGGCACATGAGCTTTAGAAAATGTGAGCCTTTATTTTTGTAATAGGGGCACCTTTTTCTTTGCATTTGCGTTTCCATTTTTGGAATATGTTCACAGTTATTTTATTATGAAGCTCTCCTCTATGTAATGATCTCTTGGTGAGATTACTGTATTCAGATTTTAGTTCTATTGAAGTCTTTTATCAAATCTTCCTTATATGACACGCCCTGCAATGAAATCTAAATGGTGGCTCTCTTAAGAGCAGTCTTGTAGCAAGTATGCACTGTGTCTGTGGAAACTGAATGGAATAACAGTGCCGGAATTATAAGCACAGGTAGGGACAGATCAGCAACCACAGTGCAGGCTGCTTTTTGCAATTTTGTATTGTTACAGTTCACTAGACAGTTAACTAAGAGCCCCCAATCCCAAATCTCAGTCTGCATACCGTTTAATTGTGATTTGGTGATTAAATTTTCTGTGGTCATAAATCTATTTGGATTAATTTAGATTATTAGGCTCCCCTTGCAATTGCAGGTCAGGATAGTGCTTTCATTATCTTAGGCCTGGTCTACGCTGAGCGGAGATTGATCTAAGTTACGCAACTTCAGCTACGTGAATAACGTAGTTGAAGTCGACGTACTTAGATCGACTTACCATGCTACCGCTCCCCCATTGACTGCGCCTGTGTCTCTCGCTGAGCTGGAGTACAGGAGTCGACGGGAGAGAACTCGGGGATCGATTTATCACGTCTAGACTAGACGCGATAGATTTGCACTAGGCAGAATGACATTACTCCAGGGCACACCCTGGCCACTGCAATGATTAGGCAGAAATTCATTCTCATGTGCAGCAATGCACAGTTGGCTAGGTGCATTGGAGAGGTTGTCACCATCTCATGAAGCACCAGGTATTGCCAATTGCCAAAAGGAGGATTATGGATCAGTGTCAGGGGTTAAAAAGGTATCACAGTGATGAGAGCAGTATATGAACCTGAATAGAACAGAATGTAGGTGGGAACAGTAGGAGACGTCTCCCTTCTCCTCTGCCTAACGTGGGGGAGCTGATCTCCTCCAGTGTTCCTTTTCCTCCTTGGCTAGTGAGCTGAGGATTTACTGAAGTGGGAGCAGCAGGGGGGGCTGATGCCAGGTTAAGAAGTTTCTGGGCCTGCCAGTAGGTGGAGCAGCATGATCTGCAGGCCCTGTGCACCTCCACAGGAATAACTATCCACCACAAAGTAGAGAGGAGGAAACCTGCCACCACCAGCATCCTCTCTCCAATGGGGGAAAGACACCAGCAGCCAGAACCAGTATGATACGTAATACATAGAGATTTTGCATAGCTTTTACATTTTGAAATGTTTTAAAATCTAAAATACAGGACATTTCATTGGATATTTCACAAATTTCTGAGGACGGACCTTCCCCGAATCACTATATCTATTTGTTTTTCTGTCACTGTAGACCATCTATCTGTTCTGGTCATGCCTAATTGATGCTTTTATAGGAAATGGTGTGGTCAGGGATGTGACCCTACCCAGGGAGGCACGTGTGCGTGCACACACACACACACACACACACTACCATTGTACATAAATCTGCATGGAGACATGAACTCCTTCAGATACTTTTCTTCTCTTGTCCTTTATTGGTACTTTCTGTTGCTGTAAGATGACTGTGCAGTGCTGCTGCACCACACCACTTCAAGAGCCATGATGACAGTCACCAAAATTGGTAAACACACCACATTGTGGTTCAAATCCTAGAATCCAGCCAGCTGAAGTGGTTGGGTTGTATGCTAGGAATTCTGTAGGTGTTTGGATGGGGAGGGGTCCTCCCAGTGGGCCATAGAGCTGCAGTGGAGTAGCCCCATGCACTCCGGCTCCATGCATGAGAATTAGAAATTGAATTTTAATTGGGATATTTTCTCATTACTATTACCAAGCACATATTATGCTCTGTCGCAAAGACATACTTCCAAACAAAATAATTCCCCCTTTGGTCTCTGAAATAAATGGACAGATAGTTGTGTGCTGCACACCTCAGCTCTGTACCCCTTTCTGCGGACACACATTTCAAGAAGGTTGTTACGAATAGTCTGTTTCTTTTTTCCCGGCTGCATGTGCGTATTTCAGAAGCTCATTAGGAATAGACTCTATTGTTAAAGTTCTTTTTCTGTGTTGACTAATTTAGATTTTATACTGATTTTAATTTGGATAATTTGGATGATACAATGCAGATGCTTCTTTATATCTATCTTACCTAAAAGCAAATCTGAGATGTTCAATTTATCAGTAAATCTCAATGGCAGATTTGACAATACTCTGAATTTTTGACTGATGGATTGTCATTTCTCTCTGACTTTTTTCTTCTTTTAATTCTATCATTTCCTCAAATTAAAGGTGCATGAAAAGTATCATCCGTTGAAAGTAGTTTTTATTTGCCATCATATAAAGCTAATGCAGGCCTTTGCTTTCAAGTTGCCATCATTTACATGGTCTTTCTGGGGATTTTCTGACCTTATTTCAGAATAAAGTATTTGATTTTTTCAAAAGCCTGTCTTGCACAGCCAGACCACTTTGGTGTTTTAAAAACATATTGCAGCTATTGAATTTTCTTACCTCAGAGGATGAAAGAGAAACTGTTGTGCTCCTGTCAGCTGAGGAAATCATGTGTTCTTGAATTCTTGCTGGGGGAGAGTCAGCTGCAGAATGGGGACATGCCAGATCACAACATGCTCCTTTCTTTTCCCAAAACGTCTCCCTGAGGAACCTGCTCTAGAAGTAGGGATGGACACCCCTACAGAATCTGCAGTAGTTTGTTTTCCCCTTCTCTACTGTTTCTTTATGTGGGCAATAGTAGTCAGTAGTCTTTTGAAAGAAGGCTGCTAAAAGAGAATCTACTATTTCCCTCTCTTATATAAGTGTGACACATCACTGTAGTATCTGAGTACCTCGCAATCTTTAATACATTTATCCTCATAGTACCCCTGAGAGGTAGAGCAGTACTACTGTCCCCTTTTATGGATGGGAGACTGAGGCCTGGATCCTCAAAGGCATTGGGCACCTAACTCCCATAATCAATGGGAGTTAGGTGCCCAATTACCATTGAGGATCTGGACTAGAGAGACTAAATGACTTACTTAAGCTCAGAGAGAGAGTCTGTGGTGGACTGGGCATTTTACCTGGGTGTCCCAAGTCCCAGGCTAGCACCCTAACCACTGGGCATCCTTCTCTAATTCTACTTGTTCCTCCTATGAACAAGCCACACATAACAAGGCTCATATGCTGTCAATGCAGTGTTTTTCCTGGGAATTGAAATTGGGTGGGTGAGGGAGGAGGATTTGACTTTACGAGGGAGGAGTGAGGGCTCATGAGGGGTGAGTCTGTGAGGGTGAAGGCTGTATGGCACCATAGTAAAAGCTGAAAAATGTTTCATGACCGTTTTATTAGATTTAACTCATATTTTAAAATCATCACACAAATAAAGTTGGCTACTCAAGCCTTCTATGACGCACTACATCTACATCCTTCTTGGTTTCTTGTTATAATTTTGCACAACTCTGTTAATGAATTTCTTGAATTGTAGCCTATAAGATTAACCTGCTTGTTTGCATATATATATATATATATATATATATATATATATATAATCTTATAGTTTAAATATTTGGTTTATTGTAAAAGGTTTAAAGATTTATATTAAAGTAAGATCGGCTGTAATACAAGGAACCTACAGGGCATATCCTGTATGTTGAGCCAAGGCAAAGTTTGCATATCTATGTCTGGGACCTTTCACCCAGATAGCAAAGTCAACACACACATATGTCTGAGACCTTTAACCTAGATAGATAGATAGATAGATAGATAATGATAGAATGACATAGGGGGTTTCCAAGTCTGTACCCTCAAACTTAACAAATACATCACAAGGAAAGAACCAAAATAACCGGGAGAACAAAAATAACATGTATGATCTAATATCATTAATATGTATGTACATGTCATCAATACATACAAACATACTAGCCTATGGAGTAAGTGTACCCTAACATTTTTGTGGGTGGGAAATGTTTGGGCATAGGAGGAAGGATTTCAGACACCTGAGCCCTATAAAAGAGGTGACCCATCTTGCTAGGGACTGACTTAAACTTTCTAAGTTCCAAGGGGACTAGACTAAGCTGGGTTTACCTAAGCTTTTGTTCTTAAAATTAAAACCTAAGTGTGTTAGTTAAGTAAACTCTAAGTTAGTTTCAATAGCTCTTAGCTCTAGCTTCCTCTAAGCTCTGCACCTCTCACTCAAGAATTGAGGAACCTGAACTGCCAGAGGCGAGGCTGGTCCTGTGTCTCTCACCACCAGGTTATCAAGGAAGGGTGTGAGTATATTAACCAAAGCTTTGTCGCATATAATACCATATGTATCTTTTGAATAGCAGTAATACAATTGTAACTTTGTAACTCTGATTATTTTGTCATTTAATTACTACTTCATTTATCTTAATAAAAAGTCTTTAAGGTTATATCTGTCTCAGTGTGAGCTTCCTGTCCTGAGGGTCCTTTGTAAATTCTGTGGAGCCTGATTCAGGACAAGAACTTTATTATCTTCTAATCAAACAGACTGGTGAGCCTAAAACCCATACTATCCAAATTAATATTATTAACCTTATAAATCAGGCAACAGAATGCACTACATTCATTTTCAGTGGCTTCTCATGTGTTCAGTACTTCCATTCCTTCAGTTGATATGTGCATTAGTTCATTCACATGATCAGGCAGAAGGCGACTTCTTAACACAAAATTCTATTCAATGACAAAAAAGAATACTCAACTGTAGCTGTTGTGACTGGGAGTAGCAAGAGATGAATTTCTACTTCTTTCATCTCAGGAAATGTAGCACAAAGATCAGGTTGAGCCACTAGTGATGATAAAAAAGAAGTTGAAGTCAAATCTTCATTCATTCATCACATAATATTCCACTCTGTGTTCAAATTCTCTATTCTGTCCTGATCACATGGCAGCCCAGTTCTGGTAGTGCCTCACTCCACTTAACTGTTGGTATTCTATAGGACCGATGTGATGGGTTAAATCACAGAACCCCCCTAGGGAGCTGCCACCCGATATGACAAGACTACCTTTGCCCCTGATTTCCCTGCCAGCTGGGGACCCCAGCACCCTGTCTTGCTGAGCCAGACACTCTCGTCTGTTCCAATAAAGACCCAGGGTCTGAATTACTTGCCCCAAAGCTACAGGTTTACCTGAAAGCGCTAACAGAAGTGTTCCTGTCTTTAACACTCAGATGCCCAACTCCCAATGGGGTCTAAACCCAAATAAATCCATTTTACCCTGTATAAAGCTTATACAGGGTAAATTCATAAATTGTTCGCCCTCTATAACACTGATAGAGATGCACAGTAGTTTTCTCCCCCAGGTATTAATACCTACTCTGAGTTAATAAGTAAAAAGTGATTTTATTAAATACAGAAAGTAGGATTTAAGTGGTTCCAATTAGTAACAGACAGAACAGAGTAAGTCACCAAGCAAAATAAAATAAAACGTGCAAATCTATGTCTAATCAAACTGAATACAGATAATCTCACCCTCAGAGATGCTTCAGTAAGTTTTTTCCCTCAGACTGGACACCTTCCAGACCTGGGCACAATTCTTTCCCGTGGTCCAGCTCTTGTTCCAGCTCAGGCGGTAGCTAGGGGAGTCTTCATGATGGCTTCTGTTCCACCTCTTTATATATCTTTTGCATAAGGCGGGAATCCTTTGTCCCTCTCTGGGTTCCCATCCCCTCCTTCTCAATGGAAAGACACCAGGTTGAAGATGGATTCCAGTTCAGGTGACACGATCACATGTCACTGCAAGACTTCATTGCCCACTTGCCAGCACACACGTATACAGGAAGACTTACAGGTAAAACAGAGCCATCTGCAGTCAATTATCCTGGTTAATGAGAATCATCAAGATTCCAAATCACCATTAATGGCCCACACTTTGCATAATTACAATAGGCCCTCAGAGTTATATTTCATATTTCTAGTTTCAGATACAAGAGTGGTACATTTATGCAAATAGGATGATCACACTCACTAGATTATAAGCTTTGTAATGATATCTTACAAGAGCTTTTGCACGAAGCATAACCTTATATTTACTCACTAGCATATTTTTATTAAACTGTATAGACTGCAACATCACAACCGGGTTCTGTAAAAGCTACATAGAAGTTGAGTAGAATCCAGAAGTCGCTGTTGTACATTTGTAAGAATCAAGTTTGTGTACTTTTTCAGCTGTCTTAACAAACACTTCTTGTCCTCTTCACTTAAGGATTCAATGTAAATGCCTTTGTTAGTCAACTTCTGGATTGAAGTCTTTGCTTCTTTCAGTATGTTTTCAATGGATAGCTCTCTGATTGATCCAAATGTAGCTTCTATTGCTGGACAAAGATCTACTGCTGCTGTAGCAGATGCCTAGATGGTATTGTTTAATGACCCAAGTAGTTTCAACAGTAGACTTACAAGAGAGAGAATGGTGATGGTCTTCTCTGAATGAAGTAGCAAAAGTAGTCCGCCAGCCTCACTACTTAATTTCATCCCAACTTCGTAGATTCTTTCCAAAGCCAGTAATAATGGTTGCAGTAATTTTAAGACAACAGCCAAGGATTGCTCATGAGAGGCCAGTGGGTTTTCCCAGGTTGGACTAATTTGAACTTCAGTCCCAGTGTATCTTCTGTTTTTTCCAAGATGCTAAGTCTTTTTGGACTCTTGCTGGAAAAAGAATATAATGAAGACATTAAATTTATGGCTTTTAAAATGTCTTTTGAAGAATCTGCAGCATGTAGTAGTGCTAGTTGGAATAGATGGCCTCTGCAGTGTGTATAGGAGAGATTAGGGTACACTTTTCTCTGAGCAAAGTTTGTACTCCTCCATGTCTTCAAGAGAAGTTTGCAGTTCAATCAAATGCACAAGCAGCTATCTGTTTGGGGTCCAATTTACATGCATTTAAGTCTTCTTAGATGTGGGTTGTCACAGATGCAGCCGATGTGTCTTCTCTAATGTGAACATCTAGAAATGCATCTACTGGCCTACCACTGCCATCAAGATAATGTATGCAATGACTTAATACTTGACACCCATTTGCTTTGGTGCATTCATCAGCCATATATGCAAAATTTTTGAATGTGGTGAGAGAGTTTTTTTACTTTTTCAACAGCTGAGTCTTTTGCTATTGCACCACATGCTTCTAGCCAGTCACTTGAGTTTCTTGCAGTAAGATTGTGAGCATTTGCTGGTCTTGTTTGGAACCAGTGTCCAACTATAGGATGAACAAATGACATGCACTTAACATGCCCTGCCAGAAGGGCAGGGGACTGGAATCGATGACCTCTCGAGGTCCCTTCCAGTCCTAGAGTCTAGAGTCTATGAAAAACATTGCCCTCCAGTTTGCAGAGTGTGGTATATCCTGCTTAAATAGAAAGTATAATGCCACAGCCATGTTTGTTCTTATGAACTGTGTTGTGTCTTTAGCATTCTTAACAGCCTCATTTCTGCATGTTGATGCAGTTCAGAGGCTTGGTGTTTTGCAGCCTTTTCACATAGTTTGTCAGCACTGGCTTTGCTGATCAGTCTGGCAAACCAAGCTTCTCCACTTTTACCAATTATAGCATTTGGAAGCTTTCTTGCAAGAGGTGGTCTGACCCATTATGGCCATTCTTATGTAAACATTATAATAATAAGTGTTTAGTTCAGAAACTCCCCAAGATAATGACCTCTCAAGATAGAAATGATGTGCGATAATGACCTTGGCAAATAATGCATTTTAAAAATCTTGGACTATTAGGAAACGTGTATTTATATAAGTTTCCCAGTCACAAATCTAGCATTCTGGAGCAAAGTCACTAAAACATAGTCCAATAAACAAATAAGAACGGTCATACTGGGTCAGACCAAAGGTCCATCTTGCCCAGTATCCTGTCTTCCGACAGTGGCCAATGCCACAAATGTTCCTTTAATGTGCCCCTTGCTTTTCCCTCCACTCCACCCCACTCCACTCACTGTTGTCCTTGGTCAGTGTAGACTCAGAGGTGCTTTCACGTGAGTTCACCTCCGGGAGGGAGGGAGAAGGCACCTTGCTCTTTCCTCCAGCCACTCACTATTCGCTCTGGCCACTGTTGTTTGTTATGCCACTGTTCATTCCACTGCTCTGTTGCCAATGACCCTGCACTGTCACTTGCTGCCACCAGCCACTGTGAGCTCTGTGAGTTAGTCTCTTGAAGTTCCACCCAGCTCTCAGTGATTTCAGCTCTCAGTGGAGGAAAAATCACTGCTAGTCCCTTCTACAGAAACACTGTCCCACAGCAGGTCTAAGCACTTAGACCTGATTATCAATGATTTCTATTCTAGTGGTCATTTAACATAACAAAAATCTCTATGGAGCCTAATCAGCTCTATCTTTAAACAGTTGAAAGGGGCAAGTCAAACATGTGTCCCCACCCTGTTGCTCTCCACTAAAATATGGCATCTGAACCCCCTGCTCAGCGAGTATTTCAGTTGAGGGTGACTCCCTCAATCAGGAGAGGCTAAGCACATTTCTGCTGCTCTTTACTCATACAATAGGGATAACAACTTTTCATTACCCCCACATTCAACACAAAACTGATCACTTGGGCAACACAGCTCTATCTGCTGGATACCTAGGCAGAATAGGTGTGTTCATGTAAATACAGTCTAGTCCTGAAGCCTTTCCCCCCCAACCACCTGGCTCATCAGTAGCTGTCAGTGGAGAGCTCATTTAGACATTACTTACACATCATAATTTGAAATTATTAGGTTGGCCAACATCACCAAAACAAATGTGCCAACATTGTCATAAAAACAGCTGTGTGAGGAAGCTAGTCTTTGTTCATACTTTTCAAACCTTTTATGCTTTCAGGTACAGGCATTTTATCATATACTGTATATACTTTTAAAGTGTGTATTAATGTTTCAATTTTAATTCAATTTTCCAACCAATGGCTAAATTGACAACACTGCATGTAACTAGTTGACAATTGAGGAGGGGAGGTGTTGGGGAAATTCTGGGGGGGTGGGGAGGAGGGAGTATAGGGAAATCTCTGTGTCCATGAGCCACAGGATGTCAGGAACCAGGTAGTCAAGCAGAAGCAAGGAGCAGTCCATAGGCTCCAGATGATCTCCCAAGAGACATGGCCTTTCCCTCTGTCACTTCTGCAGTGGAGAAAAAAGCTTGCCCTTCTCCCTGCAAGAATTAGAATTCAAGGCGTTTTCATTGCTACACATGAGTTTTTCCCATGTTGGGAGAAAAGGGCCCTATTTTATTAACATGAGATTATGTACTGTACAACCATCTACTATACATTGAGGATCAAATTCTCACTCAGTTGCAATACTGTGTATCAATTGAATCCACATTGATTTCAGTGAGGATGCACTAGTGTAAATTAAAGGAGAATTTGGACCAGAGGCAGAACAACACTCCTAGCTCTATTGTGGATAGATATGTCACATCTTAAGAGGGCTTTGAAATCAAATGAGGATTTGTCAGATAAGGGGTATGATAAGGAAATACTTTTGAACAGAAATAAAATAAAACTCCCTTTTAAAAGGGTAATTAGATAAACAGGACAATTTTTTTACAGTTTCAATTAATCTGTGGGTGTTTGTGTGAATGTGGATGAGGTCTCTGTCTACCCATCGGTCTGTGCAGTGGTGTACTGTTGTGTCACATACACACAGGACCATTTATGCCCACAGTTGTGGTTTTACACTGTGCTATTGAACAGAATGAAGAAACAAACAAAGAAAATCCTAATATGTTTGCCAAGAAAGGATACATCAGTTCCTGGTTGAAATATTGTTTTATGTGCAATGACAGTCACTGAATTTGATTGAACATGCCTCCCCTTGCTGTCCGTTTCTGAAAACATGGGCCTTGTGTGATATGTTTGTCCTTTGGATGGTGGTTGATAAAGGTAGCATGCAGTTTTCTCTGCAGAAGCTGTGCACACATCCTGTATTTTACATGGCGATGAAACAATGTTTTTCCACATCCCATATTTCAATTGCAGGCTCTCTCCCCTTACACCTTGCCCACATGCTGAGCAGCTGTAAAAGTCATTCTTATTCTCTCTCTTCTGATGGACGTACATGATGCACTCAGCTTATGAATAAAAGATCTAGAGCAGAATTTCGTAATGCCTGACTATGTATATTTTAATGAATTGTACTTTATGGTATTCAAGCTTTTTGGCCGGCAAGCCCTTTTCTGGGACAAGTCTGCCATTTCATGTTTCTTTATGTAGCTTTTTCAAAGTGAAAGATTTTATTAGGACTTCTCTTTCACAAGAATTGCTGAGTTTCAGCAGGTGAGACTTTTACCATATGTAACTCATACTGCTGTATCAATAGGCAACTTGTTATTTCAACTGATTGCTGTACCTTTCCTTGTCATATTCAGAACTTGGAGTTCTTTCTCAGTTTCCAAAGCTCCCTGAGTGATGTGAAGACTGCTGAGTGCTAGAAAGTGAGCACTGAGCACTATGCATTTGATAAACATTTCTAGAACAACTTATTTGATTTAAAGGTACATTACTTTGGAGCACCTTGGAGCTCACACATTCAAGTACCCTTTTGCTTCTCTGTGAAAAGAAAATGTCACAGGTTTAGATTGGAGGTTTGATTGCAATAGCCAGAGTTAGTCTACTGGAGTTGGTGTCTGATTCTTATTTATAGTAAGGCTCCTTTATAGTGCTCTGGCAGTATAAAGGGGCCTTAAAGTGTACATAAGGCTTAGTGTAAATGTTCCCCAGGAATAGCACCATATGCTGTGATCTGCTCCTCTCTCATAATATAAGCTGGGTCGGGTTGGATCAGGATGTAAATATGAAACTGCCAAAGAACACCAAGTACTGCAGGATATGGCACTTTTCCCTCCCAGTCATTTCTGAATCAGTGGTGTTAGAGAGCACTATGCTGCTGGAATGTGTTGTCTTTTGGGTATCGCATAAAAATTAGATCCTGATCACTTGTAGTCATCAAAGTTCCCCACTCAAATGTCCCAGCCAAATTCCAGCTCAGATTATTATATTCTCCTTCTCAAAATTCTTAATTTTCAGCTGGGAACTATATTCTTCACTTACTATCTTAAACTATTGCATAGTGTTGCTGTGTGCTGTTAAACAGCTTCCACATTTCACACTGTAGATACATAAACTGATTCCTCTATATAGTTTGTATATTTGTCTTTAAAGCAGTTCTAGGGGATGGAATGTGATATATTTCTATATATCTGTTATGATTGTTATAGATTTAGGCAAATATGTACTCTTTACTTTAAATAATCAGTGTTTCTTTCTTAGGCCTGGTCTACACTATGCGTTTATACCGATATTAGCAGAGTTAAACCAATTTAATGCTGCATCCGTCCACACAACGAGGCCCTTTATATCGATATAAAGGGCTCTTTAAACCGGTTTCTGTACTCCTCCCCGACAAGAGGAGTAGCACTGAAATCAGTATTGGGTTAGTGTGGCCGCAAATCAACGGTATTGGCCTCCAGGCGGTATCCCACAGTGCACCTCTGTGACCACTCTGGACAGCAGTCTGAACTCGGATGCACTGGCCAGGTAGACAGGAAAAGCCCCGTGAACTTTTGAATTTCATTTCCTGTTTGGCCAGCGTAGAGCGCTCACCAGCACAGGTGACCACGCAGAGCTCATCAGCACAGGTAACAATGCAGTCTCCTGAGAATCAAAAAAGAGCTCCAGCATGGACCGCAAGGGAGATACTGGATCTGATCGCTATATGGAGAGAGGACTCTGTGCTAACAGAACTCCGTTCCAAAAAACGAAATGAAAAAAAATTTGAAAAAATTTCCAAGGCTATGATGGAGAAAGGCCACACCAGGGACTCAGTGCAGTGCAGACTGAAAGTTAAGGAGCTCAGACAAGCCTACCAGAAAACCAAAGAAGCAAACGGAAGGTCCGGGTCAGGGCCGAAAACATGCCGTTTCTACGCTGAGCTGCATGCAATTCTAGGGGGGTCCACCACCACTACCCCTCCCCTGTCCATGGATTCTGAGGTGGGGGTAGTAATTTCAGCCATGCCTGAGGATTCTGCAGATGGGGAAGATGAGGAGGAGGAAGAGGAGGATGAACTTTCAGAGAGCACACAGCACTCCGTTCTCCCTAACAGCCAGGAGCTTTTTCTCACCCAGACGGTATTACCCTCCCAGCCCTCCCAAGCAACTATCCCAGACAATGAAGCCATGGAAGGGACCTCTGGTGAGTGTACCTTTGTAAATATAAAATATGGTTTAAAAGCAAGCGTTTTTTAATAATTGATTTGCTCTGAGGACTTGGGATGCATTCGCGGCCAGTACAGTTATTGGAAAAGTTTGTTACCATGTCTGGGGATGGAGCAGAAATCCTCCAGGGACATCTCCATTAAGCTCTCCTGGAGGTACTCCAAAAGCCTTTGCAGAAGGTTCCTGGGCAAGGCAGCCTTATTCCGTCCACCATGGTAGGACACTTGACCACGCCATGCATGTAGCAAGTTATCTGGTATCATTGCATGACAAAGGCTAGCTGCGTATGGTCCTGGTGATTGCTGGCATTCAAGTAACATCCGTTCTTTCTCTCGCTGTGTTATCCTCAGGAGAGTGCTATCGTTCATGGTAACCTGGTTGAAATTCAGGAATTTAATTAAAGGGACAGAGATGGCCATTCCTCTTGGGCTGTTTGCCTATGGCTTAAAAGAAATCCTTCCTTGCAGGTAGCCATGCGGTGGGGCGGGAGGGGAATGGCGCTGAGCTTTCTCACGTTTGGCTAGCAGGAATCTTCCCTGCTACCAGCCACGCGGTGGGGGGAGGGGTAAAGTGATCATTCCAGAGAATTGGATGGGGGGGGGTGGTTTCTGCTGCTGCATGTTAACAGGAATGAAGCAGCACTGAACGGGATTTGCTTGGTATTTGGGAAAGGAGGGCACTGTGTATATGAAGGCTGCAGAAGCCGAAAGACAATGGCTTACTATGGCCACATGCAAGCTGAATTCTGCTGCCCGGACCTGCGTCTGTGAGATCTCTAACACCAGAGCCGCAGGCACTCAATATTAAGATGCAAAATGTGACCTTGTAGTGAAATCACATGTGCTATGTAAGGTGAATAGTGTTGTTCACTGTGAAAGAGTATAACCATTGTTCTCTAAAATGTGTCTTTTTAAATACTTCTCTCCCTTTTTTACCTCTCCCATGCAGCTGCAAATTTTTCAAGCCTCCTTACTCCATCCCGAAGGCTATCTCAGATAAGGCGGAGGAAAAAAAAGACGCGAGATGAAATGTTCTCGGAAATCATGGAAGTAACCCACAATGAAAGAGCTCATCTGAATGAGTGGAAGGACGTGGTATCAAATTACAGGAAAGATGCCAGTGAACGTGAGGACAGGAGGGACGCTCTAGATGAGAGGTGGCGCCAAGAAGATCAGAGGTGTAGGCAGGAAGATATGCAGTGGCGGGATGCAATGCTGGGGCTGCTGCGTGATCAAACTGACATCCTCCGATGTCTGGTGGAGCTTCAGGAACAGCAGCAGGGTCACAGAATGCTGCTGCAGCCCCTGTGTAACCACCCTCACCACTCACCATGTTCCACATCTTCCTCACCCAGATGTGTAAGAACGTGTAGGGGAAGGCTTCGTGCACCCGCCCACTCCACCCCCGTGGACAGCCCAACCAAAAGGCTGTCATTACTTTGAAATATTTTTAGTGGCTTTTTCCTTCCCTCCTATCCTCCTCCCAAACCAAACCGGGGTACCTTGTCAGTTCTCTCCCTCTTTTTATAATGACTTTTTAATAAAGAATACATGATTTTTAAACTATAGTGACTTTATTTCCTTAAGCAAGCTGTAATCGAAGGGGGAGGGTGGGTTGCTTACATGGAATCAGTCAATCAAGGGGGGGGGTTCATCAAGGGGAAACAAACACAACAGTCACACCGTACTCTGGCCCGTGATGAAACTCGTTTTCAAAGCTTCTCTGATGCGCACCGCTTCCTGGTGTGCTCTTCTAATTGCCTTGTGTCTGGCTGTGCGTAATCAGCGGCCAGGTGATTTGCCTCAGCCTCCCACCCCGCCATAAAAGTCTCCCCCTTACTCTCACAGAGATTGTGGAGCACACAGCAAGCAGCAATAACAATGGGGACATTGGTTTGGCTGAGGTCTGAGTGAGTCAGTAATGTGCGCCAGCGCGCCTTTAAATGGCCAAATGCACATTCTACCACCATTCTGCACTTGCTCAGCCTGTAGTTGAACAGCTCCTGACTACTGTCCAGGCTGCCTGTGTATGGCTTCATGAGCCATGGCATCAAGGGGTAGGCTGGGTCCCCCTAGATAACTACAGGAATTTCAACATCCCCAACTGTTATTTTCTGGTCTGGGAAGTAATTCCCTTGCTGCAGCCATTTAAACAGAGTAGTGTTCCTGAAGACTGAGGTGGAGATGGACATAGGAGATGGAAGTGTTCTGAGTCTCTGGGTTAGGCTAAAAGGGGTAAAAAACACGGGTGATGTCGTGCTGGGAGTCTACTACAGGCCACCTAATCAGGTGGAAGAGGTGGATGAGGCTTTTTTCAAACAACTAACAAAATCATCCAAAGCCCAAGATTTGGTGGTGATGGGAGACTTCAACTATCCAGATATATGTTGGGAAAATAACACCGCGGGGCACAGACTATCCAATAAGTTCCTGGACTGCATTGCAGACAACTTTTTATTTCAGAAAGTTGAAAAAGCTACTAGGGGGGAAGCTGTTCTAGACTTGATTTTAACAAATAGGGAGGAACTCGTTGAGAATTTGAAAGTAGAAGGAAGCTTGGGTGAAAGTGATCATGAAATCATAGAGTTTGCAATTCTAAGGAAGGGTAGAAGGGAGTACAGCAAAATAGAGACAATGGATTTCAGGAAGGCGGATTTTGGTAAGCTCAGAGAGCTGATAGGTAAGGTCCCATGGGAATCAAGACTGAGAGGAAAAACAACTGAGGAGAGTTGGCAGTTTTTCAAAGGGACACTATTAAGGGCCCAAAAGCAAGCTATTCCGATGGTTAGGAAAGATAGAAGTTGTGGCAAAAGACCACCTTGGCTAAACCACGAGATCTTGCGTGACCTACAAAATAAAAAGGCGTCATATAAAAAATGGAAACTAGGTCAGATTACAAAGGACAAATATAGGCAAATTACACAGGAATGCAGAGGCAAGATTAGAAAGGCAAAGGCACAAAATGAGCTCAAACTAGCTATGGGAATAAAGGGAAACAAGAAGACTTTTTATCAATACATTAGAAGCAAGAGGAAGACCAAGGACAGGGTAGGCCCACTGCTCAGTGGGGAGGGGGAAACAATAACGGGAGACTTGGAAATGGCAGAGATGCTTAATGACTTCTTTGTTTCGGTCTTCACTGAGAAGTCTGTAGGAATGTCTAATATAGTGAATGCTTACGGGAAGAGGATAGGTTTAGAAGATAAAATAAAAAAAGAGCAAGTAAAAAATCACTTAGAAAAGTTAGATGCCTGCAAGTCACCGCGGCCTGATGAAATGCATCCTAGAATACTCAAGGAGTTAATAGAGGAGGTATCTGAGCCTCTAGCTATTATCTTTGGGAAATCATGGGAGACGGGGGAGATTCCAGAAGACTGGAAAAGGGCAAATATAGTGCCCGTCTATAAAAAGGGAAATAAAAACAACCCAGGAAACTACAGAACAGTTAGTTTAACTTCTGTGCCAGGGAAGATAATGGAGCAAGTAATTAAAGAAATCATCTGCAAACACTTGGAAGGTGGTAAGATGATAGGGAATAGCCAGCATGGATTTGTAAAGAACAAATCATGTCAAACTAATCTGATAGCATTCTTTGATAGGATAACGAGCCTTGTGAATAAGGGAGAAGCGGTGGATGTGATATACTTAGACTTTAGTAAGGCATTTGCTACGGTCTCGCATGATATTCTTATAGATAAACTAGGAAAGTACAATTTAGATGGGGCTACTTTAAGGTGGGTGCATAACTGGCTGGATAACCGTACTCAGAGAGTAGTTATTAATGGCTCCCAATCCTGCTGGAAAGGTATAACAAGTGAGGTTCCGCAGGGGTCTGTTTTGGGACTGGCTTTGTTCAATATCTTCATCAACGATTTAGATGTTGGCATAGAAAGTACGCTTATTAAGTTTGCAGATGATACCAAACTGGGAGGGATTGCAACTGCTTTGGAGGACAGGGTCAAAATTCAAAATGATCTGGACAAATTGGAGAAATGGTCTGAGGTAAACAGGATGAACTTCAATAAAGATAAATGCAAAGTGCTCCACTTAGGAAGGAACAATCAGTTTCACACATACAGAATGGGAAGAGACTGTCTAGGAAGGAGTATGGCAGAAAGAGATCTAGGGGTCATAGTGGACCACAAGCTTAATATGAGTCAACAGTGTGATACTGTTGCAAAATAAGCAAACGTAATTCTGGGATGCATTAACAGGTGTGTTGTAAACAAGACACGAGAAGTCATTCTTCCGCTTTACTCTGCGCTGGTTAGGCCTCAACTGGAGTATTGTGTCCAGTTCTGGGCACCGCATTTCAAGAAGGATGTGGAGAAATTGGAGAGGGTCCAGAGAAGAGCAACGAGAATGATTAAAGGTCTTGAGAACATGACCTATGAAGGAAGGCTGAAACAATTGGGTTTGTTTAGTTTGAAAAAGGGAAGACTGAGAGGGGACATGATAGCAGTTTTCAGGTATCTGAAAGGGTGTCATCAGGAGGAGGGAGAAAACTTGTTCACTTTAGCCTCCAATGATAGAACAAGAAGCAATGGGCTTAAACTGCAGCAAGGGAGATTTAGGTTGGACATTAGGAAAAAGTTCCTAACTGTCAGGGTAGTTAAACACTGGAATAGATTGCCTAGGGAAGTTGTGGAATCTCCATCTCTGGAGATATTTAAGTGTAGGTTAGATAAATGTCTATTAGGGATGGTCTAGACAGTATTTGGTCCTGCAGTGAGGGCAGGGGACTGGACTCGATGACCTCTCGAGGTCCCTTCCAGTCCTAGAGTCTGTGAGTCTATAAGACGTGAGCGTCATGAACCCTTCCTGGCCATCCCACGTGGATGTTGGTGAAACATCCCTTGTGATCCACCAGTGCTTGCAGTACCATTGAAAAGTACCCCTTGTGGTTTACATACTGGATGCCGTGGTGCTCCGGTGCCAAGATAGGGATATGGGTTCCATCTATCGCCCCACCACAGTTAGGGAATCCCATTGCAGCAAAGCCATCCACTATGACCTGCACGTTTCCCAGAGTCACAACCTTTCGTAGCAGCAGCTTAATGATTGCTTTGGCTACTTCCATCACAGCAGCTCCCACAGTAGATTTTCCCACTCCAAATTGATTCCTAACTGACCGATAGCTGTCTGGCATTGCAAGCTTCCAGAGGGCTATTGCCACTCGCTTCTCAACTGTGAGGGCTGCTCTCATCTTGGTATTATGGCGTTTCAGGGCAGGGGAAAGCAAGTCATGAAGTTCCATGAAAGTGCCCTTACGCATGCGAAAGTTTCGCAGCCACTTTGAATCATCCCAAACCTGCAAAACTATGCGGTCCCACCAGTCTGTGCTTGTTTCCCGGGCCCAAAATCGGCGTTCAATGACTAGAACCTGCCCCATTACCAGCAGGATCTCCAAAGCGCAGGGGCCTGCGGTTTGAGAGAATTCTGTGTCCATGTCCTCATCACTCTCGTCGCCGCTCTGCCATAGTCGCCGCCTCCTCGCCTGGCTTTGCAGGTCCAGGTTTAGCATAGACTGCACGAGAACGCGCGAGGTATTTACAACATCCACGATTGCGGTCTTGATCTGAGCAGGGTCCATGCTTGCTGTGCTTTGGTGTTTGCACAGTTCACCCAGGAAAAAAGGCGCGAAACTGTTGTCTGCTGCTTTCATGGAGGGAGGGGTGAGGCTGTACCCAGAACCACCCGCGACAATGTTTTTTGCCCCATCAGGCACTGGGATCTCAACCTAGAATTCCAAGGGGCGGGGGAGACTATGGGAACTATGGGATAGCTACGGGATGGCTACCCACAGTGCAATGCTCCGGAAATCGACACTAGCCTCGGTACATGGATGCACACTGCTGAATTAATGTGCTTAGTGTGGTCGCGTGCACTCGACTTTATACAATCTGTTTTACAAAACCGGTTTATGTAAAATCGGAATAATCCCGTAGTGTAGACATATCCTTAGAGATAGACCCCCACAATGTTTGTCTTACACACTAGTCCCATGAATCCTAGAAAGCCTTAATGTTATTATGCCACTTTGCAAAAACAATTGCATCTAAACGGTGATGTTTCCAGGAATGATGTCTCACTATTGATTTACCAGATTTGAGCACAGCTTTCCTGTCACTTTGGAAGCTACACTTTATGCCAGGACTAAATTTTCCTCCAGGAGTATTGAAGGTGGTTCTGGTATTAGTTAAAAGGAAGAACATGTTTCATCTTACTCCCTTCTGATAGATGCTGCACTTCCTCTACATTGGATTTCAGATGAGTTGTGGTTTTACACTGGAGTAACTAAGATCATAATTTTATACCTGACCTTATATATGTATATACCTTACATATATATCATACCTTACCTTATGTATATCTTACACCGATATTTCCCTCGGAGAGGTGGGAGTTTTACTCTTTTCAGGCTGCATTTAGCTGAATTTGGCTGATGGTTTGGAAGCTTTATGTAATGCTTTACTAAGAAAGCAATTGTACCAAAAGAAATTGCATTATATTTCAGCACTGAAAAATCCTGTGTAAAGAAACAAGATCTTGGACTGAATTTATTTCATTTGTTATTTGAAAAGTGTGAATGCTTTTCTAAAGCTGTTATGACTAAGATTCTAAAGTAATTGTTCTTTTCAAAGGGCAATTCTGATTATAATGTTTCAAAAGGACTTAGCGCTTAAACACATCACTGTTACTAATCACATGGTATCACAGCCAGAGTATTTTGTGGGAACGTTTACAGGCACCACCATTCTCTTTATTGCAGGGCCGGCTCTAACTTTTTTGCTGTCCCAAGCAAAAAAAAAAAGCTCAGCCCTGCCTTAACACCCCCCTCCAGTGCCACGCCACCGAAACACCCCCCGAGCGCTGCCCCGCCGAAACATTCCCCCAAGTGCCGCCACGCCAGCGAAACATCCCCCCCAGCACCACGCCGCCCTGCCGTAACACCCACCCGAGCACCGCCCCCCCGAAACATCCCCCCCAGCGTCACCCCACCGAAACATCCCTCCTGAGCACTGCGTCGCCCCGCCAAAACACCTCCTGAGTGCCACGCCGCTGAAACATCCCCCCTGAGCGCCGCGCTGTGCCACCGAAACCCCCCCAGCATCACCCCACCGAAACACCCCCCGAACGCCGCGATGTTGAAACAAAAACAACAAAAAACACCTCAAGCGCCAACCGCCCACCCCAAATAAATAAATAAATAACACTGAGCGCCCCCCGCCACCTCAAGATTGGCCACCCCTTACAAGGTGCCACCCCAAGCACATCCCCAGGCCCCTAGGCCCTGCTGAACTTGAATTAGAAGTCAGATTCAGAAATCTAATTGAGATACTTAACCTGGGAACCCAACCATTGCCTCCAACTGAAACCATTTAAAGAAAAAATACATATTTGAATAAATGTTTAGCTCTCCTTTTGAACATCAGCTTTACATTTCATCATTCACTTTTTAAATCAGAAGGTATTTAAATAAATAATTTCCCCCTTTTAATATTGATACATTACAGTAAAGTACATCTTTCAAATCATTGTGTTGGTATTTTATGTAAATAAAATTATGGATGCATTTTGAAAATCTCAGTCTGGTCTCTGAAATTGCAGGCACAACTTTGAGCAAATTTTGATTACACTATTTTTGCAAGCACAAAACCTCAGATTTAGTACACAAATTAGTTTTGAACGCCCCAAGACAGGTATAGACAATTAAATGACGCAAAAACACGGTGATGAAAATGGAGTTGTGCTTAAAACTGTGCCTTCAGGTCTTGGAACTAAGACTCTTATTTGATTATCATACTCTCAGAGAATTTTGAATAGTTTTTGTTTTGTAAAGATGATGCGAAAGGCATAGGATCCGCCTTTTAATGCATATGTAATTTCAGGCTGATGTTTGTTGTAAACAGTTACAACATGTACTATTATGGCTTTGGTTTAACAAAGCATTTAAGCATGTGCTTAAGTCCTATTGACTTAACTTTAAGCATATTTAATTCTTTGCTGAAGAAGAACAGACCTGAATATATGTTTTCTGATTGGGGACCTTTATAATTAGAAGTACAGCATTCCATAAAAAAGTTGTTTCCCCAATGTATAATTGGTATTTTTTTTGAATTTCTGACTTAATTTGAATAGCTAAAAACAAAAAGCAAAAATAGTTCACACAACAATGGTTCCTGGATAGAAGTTGAAAGCTAGCTAAAGATGTAAAAGTACAGCCATCATGTTCTTAAATAATGTAACTGTAATTATATCTACGAACCATAAGGTGGCGATGTAAGCACGCTAATATACTGTAGGTTAGTCTTGCACTATGAAAAAAGTTATTGAAGCTACAACAGGTTAATGTGTTGGTTGAAGGGGCTGAATTAAATATAAATAAGCAATGAGAAGTTTATTGTTGTGCTGACTATGTAAAGTGTCCTGGACTTTATTAGCAGGGTGGTGATAAAGGGAGGTATTACACATGGAGATACTTGTATTTTACAACAAATTAAAGATTAAAAAGGTTTAAAATGTGAATTAAAAGTTATGCATGCCTGGATGAAATCAGTGTTTAAGTACTGCAGAATGCCTGATTGATAGGAATTCAATATATTAGTTGGCACACAATTTTGCCCATGTTTAACTATACCGAGGCCAATGCTGATGTCACACTGTTGTAAATCATAACTTCAGTGGAAGCCAACGGAGTTACATTGGCATGAGATCCGAATCTGCCTCATAATAAAGGAAGTCAAATATTTCTTAAGTTATAGGTTCACTTGTCATTCAGCAAGATGATTGTTTCAGGTATACTTATGAGTCAAGACATTTTATTAAACTTATCAAAGGGCTTGCCTAGATTGGGAAAGTGAGCAATGGTTGAAAATGTTTCAGCAAATATGTGATAATTAACATATTGTATACCACTTAGCACATACAGACGCCCCCAGGGGTTACGCAAACCTGATTTATACAAATCCGCACTTATGGAAAAAGTTCCATAAGCTAGAAATAGGAGGATTTTTTTTTTTGGCGTAATGGTCGGGTATATATTTCCGACTTACGCAAAATTCAAGTCACACAAGGCATTCCGGAACGGAATACTTGCCTATATCAGTGAGTGTCTGTATAGTAGACAAAGACAGCGGTGTTTAAAAATGTGTTAGGTGGTCACTGTCAATTCTAGGATCTAGACTGGGCCAAAGAGAAACGCTCATGCTTGAACTATTAGAAAACAACGTCCGTGATTCTCCCCCGCCTTGCTGATGGCAATCCCACAATGGTGTGACTCCAGTGACTTCAGTGGAGTTAATGCCTATTTACACCATCACAAGTGAGAGCAGAATAAGGTCCTCAGCTGAATGGCGCATGTTATATTTATCGCATTGCCTGAAGGTTTGCTCAAAACTATAATGGCCCAATAAAGCTGATGTGCCAGTAAAATACAGCTTAATTAACACATATTAGCTAAACTGTTTTCAAACATTGCTCATTTTTACAACCTCACAAGTCTGTTGACAAAGTCCCCATGGTTATTTTAAACTCCTGTGTTAGAAATTCCTTACAAACTGCTTTAACTATGAAATTACAGTTCAATGGGAAAATTGTGCTCCGGTTCTGATTATTTTTTTAAAAACTTGCTTGTCTCTTGCCTATCCCACATTATTTTTGTAACTGGTTCCAGTAAGTTCTGTGTCAGGGAATTGAAAGATGAATTAACCTACTGTGGTAAAATATAGAAAAGTTCATTTTGAGTCTTTGCATGTTAAGTCATTTTGCTCTATGTATCTGTGTGTCCCTGAGTAAAATCACATTTGGTTCTGTGCTGTATAGTGGGATGAATTTTTGTGTTGTAGGAGAAATGTATGTAATGCTAAAAGATTAATGAACACCCCCTCCTCCCGCTTAGAACAGGAAAGAACTTTATTTGAACTTAAAAAACAGAAGTCTGCAAAAGAAGCAGCAGTTGGAATCTCTTTGTCCACCCAGAGGATTAAATGGAAAGTCATAGTTCACCCTTCCCTGGAGGAGCCTCTAGCTGCTTTGGGAATAGCTGTCTGTGGCAGCGCTGGGCAGTGCTGCTGCTTCTGTAACTTGTTACAAAATGAAAAAAGGAAAATGAATCAGAAAGTCCCCCTCTAGGTTCTTCTGTTTTCTCAAAGCCATATTCCTTTAAGATGATGTAATAGTCATTTCCCTGGATGGTTTCTTCCCTGCACTGCTGAAACAACAGCATCTGAACTGCACTGGGAACTGTGGAACCACCCAGCTCAGCAGCCAGAGCAGCAGCTTGGGCAGCAAGAGCAGACCAAACAGATACCCTGGGCATCCTTTCAAACGGCTGCAGGCTTGTCTTCTCTTACCCTTGCTGGGAACATGGGAGCTTCTTTGCCCTTCCTGCCAGGCAGGATACCACTTTGGGAACCCACTGAAATATGTCAGTTCTTTTCTCAGATTCTGGGGTTTCTGCAAGTCATCTAAACCAAGGTCCTTTCTGAAACTCTATCTCTTTTAAGGATCCTGATTGGGATTTATTTTGTTTTTTTTTCCATCTCAGATATTGCTATATAGATTGGTTTTTCATGTTTCCCATCCCGGTTAACTTTCCTGTGACTCAGTTTAACTCTTGAGATCCACATGGATGGCTATTCTTAAGAGCACTTTTCCTACATTTTCTGTCCCTTTCTGGGGTTGGATTTGATATTAACTGGACTCAGTGTGCCTGTGTGTGTTTTGATTGCTCTGAAAATTTTCTTTCCTTCACAAGAACTATACATTAGCTGTAACCAAGGTAAGACTTGATGCTTTCTCATTCTCTCATCTGTAAAGGCTCTAAATTAGACACTTGTTTAAAGTTGAGGTATGTATTTTCTTGTTAACAAAATGTTGCCATATGTATCCCCTCCCCCAAATATGTTAATTATTGCTTGGGGAGAAAAAAAACTTGCCAAAAATTTTATTTAGCAAAAGATCTTGATTTTATCTCCTGCAATCAGTACTAGAGGGGGCTTTGTGAACTGACCTATTTCCCTCTATTTTAACTTTTATGATGCTTAGGGAAATAATTGTCTTATTTTGTTTCCCCCCTTCAACAGACCTGTGAATAATCGTAGGCTTGGCTTGATCTTGATTTTTGGGACTTTGTTGGAAGATCTGTTTGCATTTAATGAAGTTATTGCTCTCCATCCATTGTTTAGGTTTTAAGCTGCTTTGCCAGCTTCTGTGACATAGTCACTTCTGGACAATTCTGATTTTTTTAATAAACTAACTTTTTGTCCCCCCCCATTTCTTAAATATTATGAACCCTTTCGGGGGTCTGGTGGAGGAGCCTCATTCTACTCTTTGATGTGATTGATAGTCCTGCCATTCCGTGTGGCTGATTTTTGTTTTAATATACAATGGCTTTGAGTGGAAACTGCAGGACTTACCTCCCTCCTAGAGAACAAGGGGCTGGTCTACATGCCTTCCCAGAGGTGGTGGAGCTAAACGTAGGTGGTCAAGTATACTTCACTCGCCATTCCACCTTGGTGGGCATCCCCCACTCCTTGCTGTGGAAAATGTTCACCCCCAAGAGAGAGACAGCCAGTGATCTAGCTAAGGACTCCAAGGGAAGGTTCTTCATTGATAGAGATGGTTTCCTCTTCCGCTACATTCTGGACTATCTCAGGGACAAGCAAGTGGTCCTGCCTGATCACTTCCCAGAAAAGGGAAGGCTCAAAAGGGAAGCTGAATATTTTCAGCTCCCAGACTTGGTCAAACTCCTAACTCCTGATGATGTCAAGCAAAGCCCCGATGACTATTGCCACAGCGACTACGAGGAGGTCTCTCAAGGCAGTGACACAAGAATATGCCCCCCATCATCACTCTTACCTTCAGATCGAAAGTGGGGTTTCATTACCATTGGGTACAGGGGGTCGTGCACCATGGGAAGAGAAAGCCAAGCTGATGCCAAGTTCAGGAGAGTCCCGAGGATTTTGGTTTGTGGAAGGATTGCTCTAGTCAAAGAGGTCTTTGGAGAAAGTTTGAATGAGAGTAGAGACCCAGATAGAGCACCGGAAAGATACACCTCCAGGTTCTATCTCAAGTTCAAGCACCTGGAGAGGGCTTTTGACATGCTGTCAGAATGTGGATTCCACATGGTGGCCTGCAATTCCTCAGTGACGGCTTCTTTTGTCAATCAGTACACAGATGATAAAGTCTGGTCCAGTTACACTGAATACGTCTTCTACCGTAAGTACAAGAGATTTGTAGGGGAAAAATAATTATCTGGTTAAAACCTGTCTCATTTGGTGTGTATTTCGTTTTCAGAGCACTAGCAGGTTTGATTTCATTCTCTCTGCAGCTGATGGAAGTTCTCTTCTGATAAAACAGAATCCAAGGGGACATGCTTTAGTATAAGCTTTTAAAATGTAAATTAACACTGAACTCACTGGTGTGGGCTTGGCTAGGTGGCAGCACAGACTGCCAGAAGCACCTTTTCTTCCCCACAACTCAAAGGTGTTGCTATCGGAGGCTTTGTGAATCAGCCATTTGACTGCCTTACACATTTCCTGAGTACTCCCTGGATGTAATGTAAGCCTTGTGAACACATTGTAGATTTAATTACAGAAAATCTTCAAATGAGATTCAATATACAAAGGTAATAGATGTTTGATAATAGGCACAGTCAGCCAAGCCATCTGTCAACAAGGCTAACATGCACACATGCAGGGAAGTAGAAAAAATGCAGTCGTGCTGTCTCCTTTTCAGAACCAACTTATGTTCTTTAAAATGAGGATTCATTGGATAGATAGGCAGGTGGCTACATGCTATTATGAAACACGTTATGAAAAGCAGATCCTTCCTAACTAGATGGATATGTCCTGCTAACTGGAATCACATCAGATCACATACTGTTATACTAATTTTGATCTGATAGCTCTAGCATGCTCATTAACTTCCTAAATTGATATTCAGCCAGAGACACTGTTACCAATGGTAACATTAGGGTAATTTTGATTCCATAATCCTGTATCAGAAAATCATTCCACAACTCTGGGACTTAAATACTCTAGGAGTGGGCTAGGCTATTTTACTAATACTTCAAAAAGGTAAAGGAGAGAATGTTTCCCTAGTCTCTTTGCACAAGTGGAGTTTATCATCTTTCAAAGATCATGTGTTGGGCAGAGGGATAGAAAGGTGAATAACAGCTACTTGTCTCACCTGCTACTCTGCATAACTATTGTAGTCAATATATCCCCAGTAACATGAAGAGTTGACTGTGTTGAAAGATGCCCAGAACTTGCGTAGTTTATTGACATGTAATAAACTACAGTGTAACCCTAGGCTAAGTACCACCTACTCCTGTTACTGAGCTCAACAGGCAGCCCAAATCTGCTTATGTAATAGTCCTTAAGCTAGCTTTCCAAAAAAGCTTTCTGTATTTTTGATATGCATAGATTTATTGAAAATCAGTTTTATATCAGGGCTTCTTGGTAAAATACTTCAGAGATCTTGGATCAGCTCAAACTCAGGCTGAGCTGGATGATTTATATTACTAGGTTTCTAATATTTGAAATCAATATCTGACATGAAGTTACAGTAGAATCAGTGTAATTCCAGAAATGTATGGTAGTAAATCATATTTAAATGTAAAAAAAATCAGAAAAAGCTATACACTTGCTGGAATTTTAACAGCTATTTAAAAAACTGAAGCAGGACCCAAATAATGTTATGTTAATTAGCAAATAGAGATCACTGATATCTTATATTCATATTCTTCAGAACTTTATCCTTCATAGACTGTGCTAGGTATTGGCTTTCTTTCTGTGATTATTAGTGATGATGCTTAGATACCAAGGTGATAAGGGCTTTAGAAATATGTGAGAGCAAAAAGAGAGTATGAGCGTGTGGAATGGGCTTGATCTAACCTTGCTTCCATCCATACAGGCCTGATCCAAAGCTGTTGAAATCCCTGGAAAAACTGTCATTGAATTCACAGGATTTGTGTCTGACCCTATCTGAACACACTTCAATTTTGTGGATGTTTGAAATTCTAACCTAGATCCAGACCTAATTTTTTTAAATGGTCCCTATCTGCATAATGGGCCAAACCAATGACCACGATGCAAACTCATCCTGCTCAATCTAGATCCAATTCATACCATTGTGACTAGTTTGTCTCCAGTTACTGCACCAATTGCCATTGTTGAATTGCAGGGATTTTACAGCTGCATGTTCATTATCTGGTGATGGGCAGAGCTAATATAAGAACAGAGGCAACACATATAGATAATATGTAGATTGGAAAAAGCCCTTTCACGTCTAATCTCCAAAAGTCATTTTTGGAAAGCTTTGAGGACCAGTAAAATTGACAGCTGGCTTTCTAGTGGGACATTACAACTTCTGTGCAGCTGCTTAGCCATAATTATTTAATTAGAAGCTGCCAACTGTGCCTATATAAGCATTAATTAATCAAGCTGTTGTGCTCAGGTTAATGGCCGAAACCATAGGAGGTGCTCTAAAGCAACTAGTCACTGTAGTTATGTGCTAAGATGTTCTTAGCGGAGCAGCTTAACTACCTCCTGTGAAAACATAAAGCTCAGATACTCCTCAGAGGTGGGGAATGGACGTGAAAGACGTTAATTTTTAAAAGAAAGAAGAATGGGGGGAAAAACATGTTGGTCTTGGATAATGTATGTTCCATAGTTGGCAAGCAGATAAAGAATATCCAGCATGTGGAAATTAATCCATTTGAAAGTAATGAGATGGACCGAAGACAAATATGCAAAGTGGAAGTTTTCCAGATAAGCTGCTAGCTACAGATTGTGCAGTCAACAAAATGTAATGTTAATACTAAGGGACATGTATCCATATGTAGGTGCCATTAAGGCTAATGGGAGATTCATGTTCAGGATGGGTGAAAATTAACCAGAATTTCAGGGGCCACAGAAAGTATCCAACAGCAAACTGCAGCTGTGTTGCTGAGAAGGGCTACAGAGCAAGCACACAGAATGACTGTGCAAACTCCCTCCCCCTTGTGTGCAGTGCAGCTGGGTTCCACTCCAGTTTCAAATAGGCCAGTGCAAAGGAGAATTTGGAGACAGGCTGTGTTTGTACAGTGGGTCCCCAATGAAACAGACCCAGGAACTGCAGTATGTGTGTAGGGAGCATGCAATTCCTTCTCCAAGGTGGGACAGTAGTTGAGGATGAAGGATAGATTTCTTTTCTCCTCCACCCCCTAGTTTTCCTGTGCTAAGGCTGTTTAAGCAGAGTTTATATTAGCAAAGGGTGAATTTGATCCAGTGAGAAGAGTGTCAACTTTTGATGTGCTTTTTCTACTATTACATTAAGTACAGATCGTCCCGAATTAACACCTTACATCCAAACACCCTGATCTTGTAGTGTTCACCCTCTGCACCTGGATATTACTTTTTAAAATGTTTTCAATCTTTACCGTAGACTGAACCAAAAGCCTGGGTTTGGATACCTCCTAAACTTCAGTGTGTTTTGAAATCTGGAACTGGGTCAGCATTTTGTGGCTTGAGTCCCTCTAAATTTAAGGGGACGTATATAGACAGACTCCCCTCCTCTTATTTTAGGAGCAGATTACAAACCAAACCTTTCCACTTGATTCCAAAATTACACTCTTGCCAGAGCAGTTGGCTTGGGTCTCACACAAAGATATCTATGAGTTCTTAAACCTGAAGTAGGAGAGAAGAGGTTGGAAAAGCCCCAGTTTTAAACATTAGCTCAGTGGCTCCCAATTTGTGTGTGCGCATTTGTATGCCAGAGTGGTTCGGGGGTACAGGGCAGAGGACAATAGCAATGTGAAGTGGGTTGGGGTAAGCCACATGACCCATATCCATTCTGCTCCCACTGCAAACCAGTCTGCTGCTCTAAGTAAAATAGCAGGTGCTTTCTTTAAAGCCACTAGCACTCACCTTCTCTCTCTGCTTCTCAGTGGCCTCTCACGTAGCTGGCTTTGGGAGCAGCTCACATGCATATGGCTGCAAGTCTAGACTGTAGCCTGCCATTCTAAGCTCCTGTTCTCTCCTTTTCCAGCTCTCATTATAGCTGTGGGTAGCACCAACTAATAACCCAATACACACCCCAAACAACAGGTAGTGTTCTGTTGAGTTGGAGGAGGAATGGAAAGCCACTAATGAAAAAGAAAAACACAAAAAACTGATAGGGGAAAGAAGAGAAAATACAGAAAAGAATTGGAGAGAGAGAGAGCGAGCTAATGAACAGACAGAAGGAGAGACAGTAACAACTGTGCCAAAACATGGTGAAAGGGGACTTGGTGGGGGTACCCATCCCCCAATGTTCTAATGATTTTCCAACAAGAAAAGGTTGGGGGAGCCACTGAACTAGATTAGATTATTGTCCACATAATGAGTGCAGAGATACATGCAAATAAGTTATTCTTCAAGCCATTTTCCAAAATCTAAGCAAGCATGAAAGTTACATTTAAATTTGAGGAAATTATGCGCATTTCCTTAAGCCTGGCCTTTAGTAGGCCACTTCATAGCCATGCACGCAGAGCATCTCAAGTAGCTGTAATGTTCAAAGGAAGCTTTGAAACATCCATGGCAATATGACTGTAGGCGGAAAATTAATTGACAGGATTCTTACTCCTTAAAGACATGCCCTGCCGCCACTCATTATGGCAAGAGTTGTAGACTTTGACTAGGGTGACCAGACAGCAAATGTGAAAAATTGGGACATGGGGTGGGAGGTAATAAGAGCCTATATAAGAAAAAGACCGCAGAATTGGGACTGTCCCTATAAAATCGGGACATCTGATCACCCTAACTTTGGCCCCATTCTCACCTTATCCTTTTAACAAAATGACGTTTGTGGGGGTATTTTTCTACTTTGATGGTAGCAGTTTGGTATAAAGAGATGGTTGTGGAGTATTCTCAAATTATCTGCAGTTTAATGATCATATCCTATTAAGTGAGATTGGATGGGGGAAGAAGTAAAGTAATTGGTATCCACTTAGAATTTAGCTTGATGGCCTTTAACTGAAAGTGCAGATCTCACATTATAATCTGTATAGTATTCATATGGCATATTTTACTCGAGATTTATGTAACCAGCTGCAGCAGCAGGTCAGTATTTTCATGTGAATACAGCTGAAAGAGCATTTAATTAGTGTGTGTATACATACTATAAATAACTTGAGCCTCAAAGCAAAAGTTTGACAAACAAAATTCAATGCAAATGTATTTTGAAAGCCACAAGATATAAAACCACATGGATTAGGCATAGAAGAAAAGGCCATTAAATTATCTTATCCATCTTTCTGCCTCTTCAAAAAGTTCTCTTTAGTACATTTTCTAGTATTTTCTTCAGTCTAATTTTAAATGTCTTGAGTGAAGAGGATCAAAATGACCAGAAAAATAACAAAATGAAACCAGGCCCTGAGAATGTTCATCTTCAGTTCTTGCTGATGTGAGATATTCAATGTTCCCATCCCCCCCACAGTGTTGCCTTTAGTTCATCATCATCATCTCCTCTGTTTCTTATTCCACTGCTGGGTAAAAAGCTTATTCTGCAGTTCTCCTTGTCCATCATGAGGAATAAGAGGCTTGTCTGAAGTCTCTGTAGGCTTCATTTCCACACCTTGATGAGGGTGTGATTCTGTTATCCAGGTCTGTTTTCCTGCTTCTTACCACCAAATCAGGAGGTTTCAAGGGCCTTGCTCAGAGGCACTGTATCAAATTTGGGTGAAGGTCAAACTGTGTCCAACTAGTTATCTAGACTGAATAGTGTGCTCTTCAGAATTTACCATAGTAGAACAGTTTGGTTAGAGTCATCCCACTGATCAGAAGTTTGATTATTTAGATGTTGATACATAATCTGAATAATCTCATTATTCTAATTTGATTATAAACAAATTGACCTAAAGATTTAGGTTAAGGTCTCATCTCAGCAATTACATGAAACAAACCCTTAAAAAGTGGTTTTGCTGGTTTTAAGGAGTCTAACTTCATTGTTTTGTTTTCATTCTACTCCAGTCTTATTAAACTAGATATAGCTATTGTTGTTCAGGAGATTTAAAGCAGGAGATGGCACTATTGGTGCAGCAGTGGGGGAAAGTAACAAACGACTTCCTGGTATGGGGACCCAGCTCTGGGCATGGGGCTGGGGTCAGCCTGCCCCAGCCAACCCATCCACGCTGCCTGTCATGTGCTGCCTGGGGCTCTGGCGGTGATTTAAAGGGTCCAGAGCTCCAGCTGCTGGTGCACTTATAGCAACTGGGAGCCCCAGGCCCTTTTAAATCACTGGGCCCACTGCCTCTTTTGCCCCCTGTCGGCAGCCCTGCTGGTAGAGTTGCCAACAGCAGTGGGCAAAAGGGGCAGCGGCAGTGCTTTAACATTGGCTGCATACGGGCCGGTACCAGCAGCCAGTTCTTACCAGTATGCTGTACTGGCCTATACCGGCCCACTTTCACCCCTCTCTTGGTGCCTTTCTAGATACACAGTACTAACTGTGAGGAGTAGTTATCTTAATTCTCACCTTGGATATGCCCCATGTAGAGTTCATGTTTAGTATAAATAGGTAGATCTCTCATGTTGCTGTAATTAAAAATACCATTTAATTCCTGGTCCAAAATTATTCCACATTGGGGGGAGTAATTTTTACTGACCTGCGTCATTGTCAGGCTGATTTCTGGGTAGATTCACCACAAGCAAAGGCACTCAATATTGTTATCTAGCTCTCCACTGGGGAAGAAGAGGTCTGAGTTATTGTTAGGGCTCTACCAAATTCATGGTAGTGAAAAACTCATCACGGACCATGAAGTCTGGTCTCCCCTGTGAAATTTGGTCTTTTGTATACTTTTACCCTATACTACACAGATTTCACGGGGGAGATCAGCGTTTCTCAAACTGGGGGTCCTGATCTAAAAGGGAGTTGCAATGTTATCGTAGGGGGTCACGGTATTACCACCCTTACTTCTGCACTGCTGCCTTCAGAGCTGGGTGGCCGAAGAGTGGTGGCTGCTGACTGAGGGCCCAGCTCCGAAGGCAGCAGTGCAGAAGTAAGAGTGGCAATACCATACCATTGCTATCCTTTCTTCTGCACTGCTGTTGGTGGTGCTGCCTTCAGAGCTGGGTTCCTGGCTAGCAGCCACCGCTATCTGGCAGCCCAGTTCTGAAGGCAGCACCAGCGCCAATAGCACAGAAGTAAGGGTGGCAATACCATACCCTTGCTATCCTTACTTCTGCACTGCTGCTGGCACTGCCTTCAGAGCTGGGTTCCTGGCTAGCAGCCGCTGCTATCTGGCAGCCCAGTTCTGAAGGCAGCACCAGCGGCAGCAGCACAGAAGTAAGGGTGGCAATACCATACCCTTGCTATCCTGACTTTTGCACTGCTGCTGGCGCTGCCTTCAGAGCTGGGTTCCTGGCTAGCAGCCGCTGCTATCTGGCAGCCCAGTTCTGAAGACAGTGGCAGCAGCACAGAAGTAAGGGTGGCAATACCATACCCTTGCTATCCTTACTTCTGCACTGCTGCTGGTGCTGCCTTAAGAGCTAGGTTCCTGGCTAGCAGTTGCTGCTATATGGCAGCCCAGTTCTGAAGACAGCGGCAACAGCGCAGAAGTAAGGTTGACAGTACCTCAACCCCACCCTACAATAACCTTGCAACTGCCCTCCGCCCAACCCATCTTTGGTTCAGAACCCCTACAGACACAACACTGAATTTTCAGATTTAAATAGCTGAGATCACAAGATTGACCGAAATGGACTGTGAATTTGGTAAGGCCGTAGTTGTAGTTAGTACTCTTGTGGAGTCCCACTGGCAGAGGCTTGCATCCTTTTGCTGACTTTCTGCTGGTCACTCAAACCTTCTGTCACTTGGGCTCTCTCACTTTGAGTGGTAATTTGCCTGATTGTGTTGGGTCATGTTGTGCCATCAGCTTTTAATTAGATTAGGCCAATGATGAAATCTTAAAAATAGGTGTCATGTTCTCTATGGAAAAATCCCATAGAATTTACCAAAGGTAAACACAATAGAGTTGTATGGTAATGTAATTTTTCTAGAGACCTACAGACTTCAATAACAGGTGATCATGTCTCTATAGGTATTTTATCCATCCTACAAAATGGGTTTAGTTCTTTATGAATCCCTATAGGATGGTTTAAGGATCCTTTAGAAGGTTATAGTTCTCTAATAAATCCCTTTGGGGCTTTTCCATGAAATGATGTGGTCCTTTCTCATCTGAAAAGGGACTATGTAAAAATGGCACCTTATGTAGTGCAACAGATCTGCTGTGTATCTCAGCTCACATTGGCTTATTTTAGTGACAAAACATTTTTACTACTCTTTCCTTTTTGTTAGCACTGCAGAGCCACAACAACTTGAGGAATGTGAGCTGAATTCTCTTCTGGCTTGGGTATCATCAACAGAAATGTTAACTAAGCTTTAAGGACCTAATCCAAATACCAGTGAAGTTACTGGAAAGTCTCCTGTTGAATTCAGTGGACTGTGGATCAAGCCCTACATGCAAAGCAAAATTTTGCCTTCAGTTATGCCTGTGAAGCCTGTTTTCTGCAGTGAGGTTAACAGGTATAATTGAGGACAGAATCTGATTTGCAGAATCTTTATTGCTGCTGCTCATGTTCAAGCTATAAATAATCTGGTTTGACTTCCAGTGCCCAGCTTGAGTTTACAGGGCTGGCAGTTGGAAATAACCCATCGTTTTAACAGTAAACTAATTCACATTTGATCTGGATGTCATTGACAGGTGCTAACCATGGGACCTCAGCAATGCCAGTTTCACAGATCCACTTTTGAGATTAGAATTGCATTGTAATTTATATAATATATGTAATAGTTCTCTGGGGAGTTTTAGCACCAATCTCCCTAGAAGAGACATGGATAAAAGGAACCCTAACAGTGAACTCTGAAGATACTGTGGGAGGAAAAATTCTAGTTGCTAGGTTCCCTGAAGAGAATAGAATTATGGAAATTAAAAATGGAAATGTTTGACTGTCATTTTATATGTTCCCTGAGGACCAGTTCAAAATTGTTGTTTGTTCTCTGGTGCTTTTTCCAGTCTGACGACTTCAGATTTTTTTTAAAAAGTTGGCTGGAGTGTAGCTGTGGTTCTTTAAGAGAGACTAACTAGGAAAGAAAAGAGCAAGAATAAGAGAACACAGTGAAGCTACTTATTTTAATTAGATTTTAACAAACGTACAAAAATATACAGACAAATGTTTCACTGTGGCCATTGTTTTTCAGTTATTCTGGAATGGTTGGAATTTTTAGTAGTAGTATTTTCCTCTACTTCTCATTTTTTCAGCTTTTCAAAGGCTAGGGTAATGTATGTCACACTTGGAACTAGAAGCACAATTTAAATTACATGTTCAGAATGAATTAGAGTAACCTTTTATGAATCTTACGGTAAAACGTATCCTTCTTGGTAAAGGAGGAAAATAGCTATTGAGTGGGTTAGAGTTGTTGGAATGATTTAAATTGTCTCTAAAATGAAGTGGGGAGTGACTATGCCATGCTGAAGAATATTACATGACTGATTTTTGCCTTATCGCTTTCAGAGGATGTGAACAAGTTAATATAGGGATAAAAATAAACAAAATTGAAGACAAATACTAAACCATATCACGCTATCTATTTTAAGCAAATTTTCCTGTTAAAATCATATGCATTAAGTCATGTAGTGAGCCATATTGTGCTATTATGACTCATTAAAAATAGTCCTACTTAAAAATTGATGTCTCAATATGGCCCACTGTTTGCCTGATTTTTAGAGTTGCTGAGCCCCTTCTAGTTCCCAATGAAATCAGAACACAAACTCTGTCAAGTAAAATGGAAAAGTATAAGAAGGAAGGCCAAGAAAGAATTTGAGGAGCAGCTTGCTAAAGATGCAAAAAAAAAAACCCTAAACAGTTTTTTAAGTACATCAGAAGCAGAAAGTTTGCCAAAAAGGCAGTGAGGCCACTAGATGACAAAGGTATTAAAGGAGCACTCAAGGAAGACAAGACTATTACAGAGATGCTAAATGAATTCTTTGCATCAGTTGTCACTGCAGAGGATGTGGGGGAAATACCCACATCAGAGCTATTCTTTTTGGATGACAGATCTGAAGTATTGTCCCAGATTGATGTATCAGTAGAGGAGGTTTTGAACAAATTGACAAACTAAACAGTAATAAGTGACCAGGACCAGATGGTATTCACCTAAGGGCTCTGAAGGAACTCAGATATGAAATTGGAGAATTACTAACTGTAGTATGTAACCTGTCACTGAAGTTAGCCCCAGTACTAGATAACTGGAAGAGGTGATCCTGGCAATTGCAGGTTAGTCTAATTTCAGTACCTGACAAATTGGTAGAAACTGTAGTAAAGAACAGAATTATCAGACACATAGATAAACACAATTTGTTGGGAAAGAGTCAGCATGGATTTTGTAAAAGGAAGTTATGCCTCATAATTTATTAGAATTCTTTGAGGGAGTCAATAGGATTGTGGATAAGGGTGATCCAGTCCATATAGTGTACTTGGATTATCAGAAAACTTTTGACAAGGTCCCTCACCAAAGGCTCTTAAGGAAACTAAATAGCCATGGGATAAGAGGGAAGGTCCTCTCATGAATCATCATTGGTTGAAATATAGGGGAGAAAGTTTTGGAATATATAGTCAGTTTTCACAATGGAGAGAGATGAACAGCGGGGTGCCCTATGGCTCCGTAGTGGGACCTGTGCAGTTCAACATATTCACTAATGATTTGGAAAATGGGGTGAACAGTGAAGTGACAATGTTTGCAGATGATACAAAATGATTCGAGATAGATAATCCAAACCAGATTGTAAGGAGTTAGAGAGGGAGCCCACAGAACTGTGTGATTGGGCAACAAAATGACATAAAATTCAGTGTTGGTAAGGCATATTGGAAAAATAATCCTGACTATATGTAACCCTTCTGCCATGTGGAGCCGGCAGCAACAAGGGCTGGGTTTAATATCTAGGGGTTCCTTTTCAACAATACAACAGAATCAGCTTGAGCCCCTACCCATTAACCTGGGAAAATTACACATCACCCCAGGCACCTCTGAGAGGCAATACTTCCCCACTCACAAGCACAGTCTGAGTGTGGAAAAGAAACTTTTAATGAAAGGAGGGACGTCACCTGATATAAATTAGGGAAAATGCCACAAGCAGGATTCATAATCGTAAAACCGTGAGCAGGACACCCACCCCAGAGTATGTGGTGGAGTCTCTTCTGCCTCATGTTCTTGAGTTCCACAACCAAAAGTTCCTTTCCTGTGCCCCTCTCCTCCCTCACCATACCCCACTCACTGTGGTTGTCTTTGGTCAGTGAGGACCCAGGGTAGGATATGCAACTCTGTGAGTTCATCTCACACAGGGGAAGAAGGCACCTTGCTTGCTCCACCATCTGAGCACTTGCTCTAGCTGGCTGCCTGCGAGCCATGGTTCCTCTCCGCTGGTCGCCCTTTGAGCCATGGTTCCACTGACTGGTCACCTACTGCCACATGCCTTTCTGCTGTGACCTCTGCAGGTCAGTCTCTTGAGGTTCCACCCAGCTATTAGTGATATTCAGCTCGTAGGCTGGGCACAAATGCTATCCCACCACAAGTGACAGAAAATATCATGCCAATATATAAATCCATGGTGTGCCCACAACTTGACTATGTGTCCAGTTTAGATCACCCCATCTGAAAAAAGGTATAGTGGAACTGGAAAATGTTCAGAGAAGGGCAGCAAAGATGATCAAGGCTAATGGAACAGCTTCCATACGAGGAAAGGCTAAAACGATTATGGTTGTTCAGCTTAGAAAGGAGACAGCTAAGGGGTGATATGATAGAGGTCTATAAAATCATGAATGGTGTGGAAAAACAGAATAGAGTAGTGTTATTTATCCTTTCACACAATACAAAAAGATGGGATCACCCAATGAAATGAAAAGGCAGCAGGTTTAATACAAACAAGAGGAAGTACTTTTCCACACAGTGCACAACTAATTTTTAAAACTCATTGCCTTGGGATATTGTGATGCCCCAAAGTGTATCTTAAAAAGAACTGAAGAAGTTCATGGCAGATAAGTCCATCGATAGCTGTTAGCCCAGAGGGACAGGGACTCAACCCCATTCTCAGGGCGACCCTAAACCTCTGACTGCCAAAAGCTAGAAGTGGAAGACAGAGTTGGATCACTCCATAATTGCCCTGTTCTGTATATTCCCCCTGAAGCTCTGGCATGAACCACTGTAGGAAACAGGATACTAGGCAAGATGGACCATGCTCTGACCCAATACAGCAGCTCTTATGTTCTTATGTCCTTGGCATTAGCACAATGCATGCTATTATTCTTGGTTTCCACAGTAAGCTTGTTGTATTAGCCTTCTAACAGTATTTTAAAAGGCAATTAATAATCTGATGTGATAAATTTTCACATTTTAATATCTGGTTATGGGCATTGTTGAGATGCCCATATAAACAGTTCAGTTAGACAGAATGTAATCTCACGGACCACTTTTCATTGAATATCAGTCACATACATGCCTTTTCATGTGTAAGCTGAATGTTGATGTTGAACACTCTACAGCTGTAATAGACAAACAGGCTTAGGAAGCTGGTTCTTAAATTGTTAATATTAATAATTTTCTAGTGCTTTTTCAGAATCTTCTGGCAAAGTGATTAGCAATTTGTAGTGGCTCATTGATTAGCTGCTGCAGGCAGTCAAAAAAACTCTATAAAATAATGATAAAGAAAACCCTGGCCATCTTAGTTTCTAATCCATCCTAAAACCCCCTTATAAAAATGACCTTATTTAATGAACAGCTGAACACTGTGCTTCAGCTGATTACTGGAGTGTTCTGTTTGCTTCCTTTGGGCTCCTGAGACTACCGAAATACTGGTGCTGTAAGCATGGTCAGCACTTTGCTCTAGGTGTTGAGTGCCTAGATGATTTTTACATTGCTTGGTAGTGTCTCCTGGGAAGAAAATACTGTAATGTACCTGTTAGAGGCTCTGCTGAAGTAATACCAAATGGTATCTTAGTGGTGTTCAGCAGAAAGGCAGGGGAGAGCCTTAGAATATTTGGGTTGGACAGGACCTCAAGAGGTCATCTAGTTCAACCCCCTGCTCAAAGCAGGGCTAATCCCCAACTTTTTTTTTTTTGCCCCAGATCCCTAAGTGGCCTCCTAAAGGATTGAACTCACAATCCTGGGTTTAGCAGGCTAATGCTCAAACCACTGAACTATCCCTCCTCCTGAATTCAGCATGCTATTTCAGTCCCCATTAAATGAAGTTTTCCCTATTGTCAATATATGAATTACTTCAGTATACTATGAGGCTTAAGAAACAATTGTGTTTTTCATTCATCACCATTCCTATAACATCTTAAACTTTTGTTTAGAAGTTGCAGACATTCTTGGAATTATCACTGGTGCTCTGTTTATTATAGAGGTTTAAAATGCCTCTTTGAACTGGAGGCAAAATTACCAAATAGGGTTTGTTTTTGTAAATTTGGCAGCTCAGTGACTAGACAGGGGTTGTTTTTAATTTCCTTTACTGTGCTTCCCAAACACTGCAACCAATTCCCTTTACCAGCTCTCTTTTTATTCTAACTGCCCTTAACATATTGCTCCTCCCATTGAAACTACTTTTTGTAACCTCAGGAATAGTTTAAAGCCTGCTTTCCACATTCCAAATCCTCCCCACTCACAAATCTAGCCCTTGTTTCTCACCCATGTTGTAATCTGTAAACCTGCTCAGCCATGGATTGGACATGAAAGTTCTGGGCTTGATATGGAGGTTACATGCTTGACATGAAGATTTTGGGATGTAATTGTTATAGAGATCACATGCTGCATTTCAGGGATAATGTAAACTTGCAGTATGAGGGTGATCTAAATCTGAACACAGTTTGGGAATGGAGTTCCAAACCCTCTGGGTTTCTAAGCCTCTATCCAGATCCTGTAAACTGTATTCAGATGTATCAGAGGGGTAGTCGTGTTAGTTTGGATCTGTAAAAAGTAATAGAATCCTGTGGCACCTTATAGACTAACAGAAGGAGATTTCTAAGGTCTAAGGTGCCACAGGACTCTCTGTCCCTTATTCAGAGGAGCATTCCCAGTCTCTGCAAACCTTTCGGGGGAACCTTAGCCCCATTTCAAGTGAACATGGATTAACTTTCCAGCACATTTCAGTTTATATTTTTATATCAAAGGCAAATCAAGTTGAAATAGAATAAATGAAACAGTGGTTTGACCGAGTTTTGCACTGAGTATTAAGTTTGTTCAAAGCCAAAATTTCAGAGCAAAATTTGATGAATGAGAATTTGCTGGGATAGAACCTGAGGAAGTTTTTGCATGTGCCCCTTTTAAGGGAACCTATTGAGTTCCTCTTAGCTCAGAGTTTAACTGGTAATATAGGACGGTTCAGATATTTACTGCCAGATTTCCATAGGTTGTCATGAGAGCTACATTTGAAAGCATAGTTGGCTTTTTGCAGATGTATACTTTGTATACGCCTTTCAAAATGGGATTATTGATAACCAGTCGAACTACGTGTAAAAATGCCCACATCTAACATGCATGCAAATTATTTTCCTTATTGAAGTTAAAACAAAAAATCTGTCTAGGAACTGCATTGAAAGGGAGGCTTGGACTGTGAATAAAAAAAATAAGATGATAATTCTTGAAAAAGAATAAAGACATGCTGAAAAACAATTGCAAAAATGTTAATTGTGACATGCACAATTACTACATTTGTACTGAGCCCATAAGGAAGAATTTGACAGGTTTGTGCTAATTCACAAGTACTTTGGCTTTATTTAGTTTACTTTCTAGTTTTTGAGGCAGTCTTCAGTTCGAATTGGGGAGCAACTGTCCACATGGATCAGACGAACTTTTTAAAAAAAAAAAACCAAGTACTTTTGGAAACGCGGGATGTGTGGTTAGTGCTGACTTCTATTTCCTTCAATTTCATATGTTGCACCATAGCATTGGGGCATATTGTGCCACTGATTTTTCAGCAGAACTCCCTTTGAAATTTGTAATTTCCCAGGAAGTCAAAGGGAAATTCTGTTTCAGAATCAATGGCACAATAATAATAATACTTTGCATTTATATAGCGTTATTCATCAAATGGTGTCAGGTATGATTTTCGGGGCTTCACAGGTATTCATATTTTATGTAAAAACCCTTGGTACTCAGTAAGTCAAATAATTACAGTAAGACAGAAATAAATTTATAGCAGCAATAAAAATATTTCCCCCCTCAATACAGTATACTTGCCCAAACCTCACTGTAATAGCTACCATACATGTAGTATTTTTATTTAACATCTTTTCTTGCCCTTTCCCATCCAATAGTTCACTCACTCTGTTCTTCAGCTTTCTACCAAATGGCTCACTGTCCCAGTATCATAACCTTAGTCCCAGATTTGGACCTTAGCGTCCAAAATATGGGGGTTAGTATGAAAACCTCCAAGCTTAGTTACCAGCTTGGACCTGGTACCTGCTGCCACCACCCAAAAAATTAGAGTGTTTTGGGGCACTCTGGTCCCCCTGAAAAACCTTCCCTGGGACCCCAAGACCCAAATCCCTTGAGTCTCACAACAAAGGGAAATAATCCTTTTTCCCTTCCCCCCTCCAGGTGCTCCTGGAGAGATACACAGACACAAGCTCTGTGAAACTATACAGAGAGACTCCCCCTCTCTGTTCCCAATCCTGGAAACAAAAAGTACTTTCCTATTCCCCCAGAGGGAATGCAAAATCAGGCTAGCAATCCAACACACAGATCTCCCCTTGATTTCTTCCTCCCACCAATTCCCTGGTGAGTACAGACTCAATTTCCCTGAAGTAAAGAAAAACTCCAACAGGTCTTAAAAGAAAGCTTTATATAAAAAGAAAGAAAAATACATAAAAATGTGCTCTCTGTATTAAGATGATACAACACAGGGTAAATTGCTTAAAAGAATATTGAATAAACAGCCTTATTCAAAAAGAATACAAATCAAAGCACTCCAGCACTTATATTCATGCAAATACCAAAGAAAAGAAACCATAGAACTTACTATCTGATCTCTTTGTCCTTACACTTAGAAACAGAAGACTAGAAAGTAGAAATTACTTCTCCAAAGCTCAGAGAAAGCAGGAAGACTGACAAAAGACTCAGACACACACTTCCCTCCACCCAAAGTTGAAAAAATCCGGTTTCCTGATTGGTCCTCTGGTCAGGTGCTTCAGGTGAAAGAGACATTAACCCTTAGCTATCTGTTTATGACACCCAGTACTATACCTCTGGTGGTAGAGAGCTAATCTCCAACTAGTGTTAATTCGCTTTGCTCCATTGACTTCAGTGGAGCTGCACCAATATATAGCAGCTGAGGATCTGGCCAAGAGAATTTCTAAAGTATTTTATTACTGTACTTACTTATTGCTCTTATTGTCCTGTGGCAACAGCAGCTGGCTTTTCAGCCAGCTCCTGGAATACTTGGCCTTTAGGTTTGTCAGAGAGTTATTGTGTCCATTGCTTGACTAGACTCTTTCACTCTCGTCAACATGATGTGTCTTTAACCCTTTGTATATTCCATATATTTTTCAAGACTGTCCTGTACTGCCTCTGTAGCAGCAATTGTGCATCAAGACAATGTCTTCTAACTATAGGGCTATGCAGTATCTCTTAGCAAATTACATTATGTTCATTCTACAGCAGCCATTAGACTAGATCTTCATTTATGTATTGAATTTGTTCATTTCAAGGATATGGGAAATAGCAGCTCATACCCCTCATAACACCCGCTGTAATGGTATATAGGGATTTGTTATCAATATTAATTTTATAATACCCATAGGTTGCTAGACACTTTATAGACAGATATGAAGACAAGGTCCTTGCTCCAAAGATCCTTTGATCTAAACAATGTTTACTTAGAAAATCATCAATGTACTGGACATAAGCAGTTCTGTACACTAGTCCATGCATGCCCACATATGTGAAGTACATATTTTGGACGTATGCTTAAGCATGTGTGCCTGTTTATGTGCCTGTCTGTAAGTTAGATATGAAAAACCCTTGATGCATGCTTACAGTCTAGTTTGCATGCAATATGAATATGTATAACCAGTGGTTAGCTGGAGCCAGTTTGCACAAACCAATTGCTAAGTTTTGAAGAAGTTTTAGAACCAGTTAACCTGCTTTCTTGTGTGGGGGCACTGCGGCTTTGATGGGCTCCGGCCAGGAAGTGATGCAATTCCTCCTTCAGCTGCTGGGGGTGCTGGCTGCAGGAGCCATGTGGGCCACTGCCTGGCCCTGGGCACGGGCCCTGTTGCTGCTGCTGCTCCCCCGACCCCTGGTGCTCCTGCTGCTGCCTGGGGAGTCCCCTGCTGGGCCTGGGCTGCATCCTGCTGCTCGGGTTGCTCTGAGCCACTCCCCATGAGAGCCCACCACCCTGCCCACGGCCAGCCCATTTCCAGCCAGACCTGCACCCCCTGCCTGCACCAGCCCCTGCCACATCCCCTGCCCTTCCTGAAGCCAGCCATCCCTGCACCCCTCTGCCCTGCCTGCCGCCAGCCCCATGTCCACTGGTGCCCTGCAGTTCCCAGGGCAGTAACCCTGTACACCTGCTTCAATAAGGGGGGCAAGGAGCAGCTGGGACCCACACATGTGCACACCCTTAGGGTGACCAGACAGCAAGTGTGAAAAATCAGGATGGGGTGGTGGTGCGGGTAATAGGAGCCTATATAAGAAAAAGACCCAAAAATCGGGACTGTCCCTATAAAATTGGGACATCTGATCACCCTGACACAGCCCCAGGGAGTGGCAGGGACCCACACCTATGAAATGGAGCTCATTTCTAGTTCAGGCCCATCTTTATAAAAAACAACATTAGGTGTGGTTAACATACATCTGTGTTTTCCCGGATGTGTCAGGCTTTTTGGTTCTTAAATCGCCATCCAGGGATTTTTTATAAAATTCCTCCCGGGAAAATACAGACATAGATAATCCTATTGGTACAAAAGATACATACTGTGGCACATCCCTTAAATCAGAACTCTTTATAGGAAACTAGTTAAGATTTTGGTAGCTCATCTCAGTGTATAATCCCAATGCGTGTACATGCTCTGGGAGTTTTGCATGCCCATAGGTGTTTAAAAATGTGCATTATAGGTATGCAACTCTTTGAAAATATGAACTTAAGTTTCCTCCATGTATAGGAACGAATAAGCAGGTTGTCTGCTTTGTATAGACAATAGGCACATTCTGCCCTGTAACCTGAATCTGAGCCACTTCTTTGTGAACTCATGCCTTAGTGTTGCTTAATGAAATGCAGTTCAATCAAAACAGAAAAGGCCCAGTAGATGCTGAAGTATCTTGGCGTAGGCCAGGCTCATCCATCTTTTCCTTGTCACACACCTCATGTTCTGATCATTCAGCACAGGTTGGTAAAACTAATGGGCAGTGGAGTTATAGTAGAGATAAACTTCATCCGTTTGAAAAAAGTTAATTAGCTTGATGTTCCATAAAAATGATAATTTATAGAATAACCCTGAATTCTCACACAAGGAACCATTCACGATCTGACTCACCACTGCAATTAAACAGCCAATGTACAGGTGGTGGATGAAGTCCTCCAACACGTCTAGAAAATCAAGGAGCAACACTGATTGAAACTCAAGCAGAGAAATTTTCATGTTTGTCCTCTCAGGAGGTTGCTTAAACATGCAAAGGCATTAAGCCACACCTGAATCTAAACAAATTTATCCACAAAGTAACCAGAAAATTCTTCAGAACAAGAAAAAACAAGCTACCAAATAGATGGAACAGTTCTATTATGCATGACTTTGCAGATACTATGCAGATGCAAAGAAACCTCTCTGTCTCTCACATCCATGGCATAAATCTGTCCCTACCAGCAGGTATATGGGATCTTGGGGAGCAATTACCACACAGGTGGGGTGCCAATTAATTTCTTTATTAAAGGAAAAAGGAAGTGGTGGGAATTTAACAATGAAATATGATGGGATGGGGTGTATAGGGTGTTTAAATAGACAATGATGGGGGCAGTTCTTCTTATTGAACAGTGTAGGGAGTTCTAACAGTGGGGTACAGTAAGTGGGGTTCAGCACAATGGGATACAGTACAGTCAATAAGCGTATCAAAAAGAAATGCAAAATAAAATGGTAGCTTCTATATAAAATGGTCAACAATCTTAGATAGATGGTATTAAGTGGTTAGTGGCCTTATACACAATGTAACACAATGGTATCAATGCAAATACAAAGTATATCAGAAAAGTGGAAGCAACCAATGGGGTGTTATAATTACAAGTACAATGTGAATCACAGTGCAATAATACAATATGGGTGATAAGTGAAATTATGCAATGTAACGGTATAAAAGAAAAGTAATGACTTAATTTGTGAGGCTAGGATAGCAGATAATCTGCAAGAGTGTACCTAAAGGCTGGGTCAAGGAACAGGAGGGGGGAGGGGAGTGAATGATTAGTGGCAACTGATGAGAGGAGAGTGCGGCTGGAAGCAGCGAGAGACTCTGAAGCCCTGCAGGGTAAGGACAATGGAGCACTGTGATGGTGATCTTTGGTAGGGGAGGGGCAGCGGAGAAGTGTAAAGAAGGGCTAGAGAGAGGTTTAAGCAACAAGTGGACACCAAAAACAAAGGAAAAAAAGTGGCAAAGGGTTTGGGAAGTTTCACAGGGGGAGAAGCAGCAAGGGGTTTGGGAAGTTCGGAGGGTGATGCAGACGCGGGGGGGAAGCAGCAAGGAGTCAGGAGGTTCGGAGAGAGTGCAGATGTGGGGGAAAAAGCAGCAAAGGGTTATAACAGGGAGACACGGAGAAGCACACAGAGGGGGAGATTGGAGCGGGGGAAAAACAGACACGGGAAAGTTCAGGGAGAGATCGGGACAGCGGGAAGACGAATTTAAGCAGCAAAAACCTTATCTATCTTAGCCAACGACTACGCAAAACAACAAATATCACAATTCTAAGCAAAACTATAACAAGCAACTATACGGAGCAACAAAACAGTAAACTATAACAAGGCAGGTGAACTTACAAGCTCTACAATCTTAACAAACTATGACTTATTAAACTAAAAAAAAACAAAACCTATGGTGCACCTTATGCTATGGGGAAGTGACAGAGGGCAGAGTGGTATGTGCCCAGGATACAGCTCCCAAGGAAGCCAAGGGATGGTGGCTGAAGCCAAGGGATACAGCTGAAAGCAGGGAGCCCCAAGGCAAAGCCCACAGGAGCAGAGCTTAGCAGCGGCACAAACTTATTTTTAGCAGCAAAGCGCCCCAGAGTTTAAAGAGGTTTTAAGACACATACCAAGGTTTAGCTTGAGTCTGTGTGCTAGGGAAACAGAGCCAGCAGCTAAAGTAATAAAATAAAAGTATGGAAAGTTTCACAGAGGGATTCTTACCAATCCCCAAGGCAGCAGCAAAGGCAGAATCAGCAGCAACATCAGAAGAAGCAAGGAGGGCTCAGTACAGTCTCAATAATCAGGAGATCTCTCAGATAGCAATTTGTTCTTCGTGGGGGAGGGGGGTTAAAAAACCAGGGGTATGCTCAAAAATAAAATGAGAGCAGAGAAAGGACCCCTCAAAACCCCTGGCTGATCAGACCAGGCAGCAATGCAGGAACCTTTCTGATGTTTGTTTCAAAAATGTCTGTTTTTAAAGGCAAACTTAGGCAGTTTCCTGCCAGTAATCCTGATAGGCTTCCTCTGTCACAGGGGAGGAGGCACAAGGAAAAAACTGCAGGTGAACACAGAAACATGTCTGGGCAGAGTCCTGTGCAATAGGTGACTCAAAAGCACATGAGGCCTATGACTCATGCCCAGGATCTTAAAAACACAATAGGTCTTGCAGCTGTGGACATTGCCTGCCCTACACCGAGCCCAGGTTCAACAAGGTGATAACAGGACTAACTCTTTGAACAGAGCAGTGGTCCCATTTAGAACGCAGCACAAGTGGCCATCCCTTTGAGAAGGGCAATGGCTCTTGTTAAACAACTTAAGGGTCCCTCCCTTTGAGAAGGGCAGTGGCCCTGGTAAACAACTTAACAGCCAGGGAAGGGCGGCCACAGGAGTAGAACAAAAACAAAATGGAGTATGGGGACAGCTGTAAGAAACAAAATGGAATAGGGGGATAGCTGTAAGAGACAAAATCTTTATAAATTCTTTGTGTTGCAATCAGCAGGACCCATGACTGGGACTTTCACCACCAGCTGTCTAACTGTATTCCTTTCAAGTAACCTGTCATATAGCCTCTATAAACTGTGGTGTAATGGGAAAGTAAATCTGAGGGAAAGGGTGTTCAGGAAACACTATCAATAGTCATATTAAAAAGTTATAATATTTGAATGGTCATTTGATCACTTCCAGCTCTCTTCTGAACACTGGATCCAGAGTGTGACCAACTACATATGAGGAGCAAGAAGTCACCAGGAGCAGCCACATGGGTGCTTGTGACAGGGTTGGGACTCACAGCACTCCCTCTGGTTGCTCCAGGAATTAGTTCAGTCCAGTGGAGCACCCTCTCCCAGTGGTGTCCCTGCCATCATCTTGCCCTTGGTTGGCATATGGATCCACATTGCTCCTGACTCAGCAGCATCTTCTTCAGGCCACTGCCTTCTAGCAGTACCCCCTAGTCCCTCCTCACCCCCTTCCAGGGGGCAGAAGAGGAGTCAGCAACAGTCTTTGCACTGACCTCAGTAGCCAACCACAACCTCCACAGTCTAGCCCCTTGTCACAAGGACCAGTTGCAGTTTATTTCAGCCACCCTACTGCATAGCCAGGTGCAGTACAAGGGGGAAGGGACCCAGGCCCACCCACTACTCTAGGTCCCAACCCAGGGACCCTTTAGCGGCAGCCTCCCTGCTCGCCTTCTCTCCTCTTATCCATCTGTCCCTGGGCCACTTCCCTTTCTGCCCCCTTTGCACCAGCTAGGCCCCAGCCCACAGACATTCCTCCACAAGAAGGTCTGGGATAGACTGCCTGCTGCTCTTCTGGGCAGCCTTTATATATGGCCACGCTGAGCCCTGATTGGCTGTCTCCAATCTCAGCCCTGATTGGCCCTCAGTAAGCCCTTTCCTGATTGACTGCTGGCCTGCACAGCTGCTCTGGCCTACTCTAGCCCCTTCTCACATGAGGGTGGGGTAGCTGCCCCACCACAGTGCTACAAAAGCCTTGAACTTATGACTCAAATCAGAAAAATCATTATCTGCATAGTCAGGCAGTGAAGTCAGCTAGAATCCCCAGTGCCACAAGTAGGGTTGTCAACTTTCCAATTGCTGAAAACTACACCCACCTTGCCCAGCCTATTCCCCTCTTGCTCTTCCACCTGCCCTGCCCCTTCCCCCCCAAGCCCTTTTCCGCCTCTTCCCTCCCTCTGTTGCTCACTGAGGTCCCCTTTCCTTGCCCTCCTTGCTGAATCCTGTCCACCTCCCTCTCTGCCCATACCTGGGCTCCCTCTGCTCTGGGACTAGGAAGCTGCAGCCTTACAAGGAGCCTGCTACCTGCTCACGAGGTGCAGGTAGGAAGCAGCCCCAACTGAGCGGGGCTGGTGCTGGTTGATGCCCTCCTCTCCCTTCCCCCCCCCCCTCCCCCCCGGTCCCGGCCTGGTGTCTGAAACATCTGACTGGACACTGCCAGGTCCCCTTTTCGACCAGACTTGGTTAAATGCAGTGTTGTAGTAGATAACCTCCTACATTTGAGACTGTATGCAAAAAGCACAGCCATTGCTTCTCCCTGATTCACTCTTGGTTTGTGCTGAGGCCCAATATTGGTCTTGCAATTTTGCTCATCCAGGTGTTATAAACCTGCCATTTCTTTCCCCTACTACAAGCACAGGGAGCATGGAAACTTCCATCCAGAAATATTAAAGTGCTTTAGAAATATTGATGAGTAAAGGCTCATGCTCCCTCACTTCTTCCACCCACTGTAAGTTTTATCATCAGGCGATGGAACTGAAATATTGAGCAGTTAAGTGGCCTGCACAAGGTCACACTAGAAGTCCATGACAGTCTGATGGAATGGATATCTGTAACAGAATGGCTTGCTGTTGGGCTGGGAAGCCTGAAGCCAAGCCAACCCTGATTACAGAATGAGCTCCATCTGAGGGCAATCAGGCCATTTTCTATAAAGAGCAGGAGGTGGCTGCAATAAGGAGGAAGCTCAGGAGTTTTAGTGATATTGTAGAGAGTGAGAGAAGTTCCTGCCGGGAAGACCCTGAGACCAGGAGAATTGCTACAGTCACAAAGGGCTGGGAGTAGCTTGCTATGGTAGAAAGGACTCTGACCTAAGCAGGGGAGTTTGGGCTCTTCTCAGTTGAAGGGAAAACTTTTGTGTTTAGTTTTGAAAGTTGTTACTATATCCAACTCTAAGGAGGTGACTGATAGGTGAAAAACCCTGGGTGGAGTTTATTTGGGGATCCAGGAAGGGAAATTGAGGTGAGGAGCTGTATGTAGGGCTGCCCTGTGGCCACCAGGGGGCACTGCTGGCATCCACTTGTCTGCAATATCTAGTGCCCTACCAAATTTAGGGTCCATTTTGGTCAATTTTATGGTCATAGGATTTTAAAAATAATAAATTTCATGATTTCAGCTATTTAAATCTGAAATTTCATGGTGTTGTAATTATAGGGGTCCTGACTCAAAAGGGAGGTGAGTGTGTGTGTGGGGGGGGGGAGGGGGGTTTGCAAGTTTATTGTAGGAGGGGTTGCGGTACTGCTACTCTTGCTTCTGGTGGCAGTGCCACCTCCAGAGCTGGGCAGCTGGAGAGCAGCAGCTTTTGGCCAGGAGCGCAGCTTCGAAGGCAGAGCCGCTGCCAGCAGCAGTGCAGAGTAAGGATGGCCTGGTATGGTATTGCTCTTACTTTTGTGCTGCTGGCTGCAGAGCTGGGCCCTCAGTCAGCAGCTGCCACTCTCCGGCTGCCCAGCTCAGAAGGAAGCACAGAAGTAAGGATGGTAATACCGTGACCCTCCCACAATCCCCTTTTGGGTCAGGACCCCCAATTTGAAACACTGGTCTCCCCCATGAAATCTGTATAATGTAGGGTAAAAAGCACACAAAACACCAGATTTCTCGGTCTGTGATGTGTTTTTCATGGTCGTGAATTTGGTAGGGTGTTAACAATATCGCTTGACTCCTAATCGTATATTGAGCCACAATATCATTCTTCCCTCAGACTCAGGTCTCGGTCAGTAGAAACCTATTCTGCTTACCTTTAAATCGTCAGAGAATGTTTAAATATGAGTTCTGATAAAAGATTTTTCAGTAATGATTTTATGAGAGAAAATCATTTGCCAGGAAGGATCCTGTAGGTCAAGGCAAAAATCTAGGGATATTATTTATTGCAAAAAGGACTGAGAAGCTAACTTTTGGTCTAGCTGTGGAAAAACATACTGCAGGTCAATGGTTATCATCATTTCAAGGAATCTTGTGGGAGGGGCCAGACCCATCATCAATACTTCATTACGTTCCCCCAGTGAAATCTGCAATGTATGGGGTTTTTGCTAGGATCAATGCACTTCTTTGTTTGAGTGATCTTAACAATCAGGGAGCCTTACTCTGCTTGCCACAGGCCTGAAAAAGCTGCTTCTGATTTTAGAAATCAAACCTCTAAACATGCTTACATTTTCTCATGTTATCATAAAGACGGAGAGTTTTGTGACAAGGGTATTATTCTCTACGTTAGGCACACTAGGACTGCCCTTTTATGATAAAAAGAAATAAAATAAATTCCATACCAGAAAGGCTGAATTTGAATAATTTGAATATAAAATGGAAACGGGTATTACAGTCTGTTTCTCTTGTTTTACATGTTTTAGATCTTTTGTTTGTGGGATGGATAATTAGTATAAGAACCCATTTTACTGTTCTAAGATAAAACAGAATTGCCCAGGTATGGAATTTTGCAGACCACTTTTATCAGTTCATGATAAATCTGTGCGCAGTGTATATGGGCAGACCCAATGGAGATGGTGGCTGATCATGAAGGAATCAAAATCAATCTCTAATTTTCATTCTCTTTTTTAATCTCTGTAATTCTTGATTTGTACCTAGGAAATGGCAGTATTTACTTAATAAAAGTCTGAGATTAAAAAAACAGACTAACCTTACACAGACTAACCCAGTGAAGAAATAAACTTTAATGCCTGTAGAAGATGATCCATTTTAAGCTCCAATAATTGTATTTTTTCAACAGCAGCTTTCACATTCTCAGTTATACTAATATTTAACAGGTGGTGCATTAGCAGCCAAGTCATGTTAATGCTTGGAAAATTATGGATTCGCCCCCTGCCCCAGGCATGTCTTTAATCTCTCATTTCTAAAGACAAGACAAACAGTTCAGACCTTCCATGTGGAAGAGCACCAGTCCATACCTCTGAGAAGGGTATCTTCTCTTTTGCCCAGGTGTTGCAACAATTGCACAGCTTGCCTTCTAAAATTAACTCCACTGCAGCAGCAGAGAGCTTTGAGACTGTTTATTTGTATAAAAGATTTTAGTGTGCAACAATAACAGAGTAAGGGCCAAATTCGGGCTCCATGTAAGCAGTCAAATCTCTGATTGACACCAGCAGGAATTGCATCTGCTTATGCCAGAGCTGAATTTGGTCCATATTCTGCATTTTTTTCCAAAGAACATTCTGTCCCATTCAATACTGCCTGTGTCTGCTATTTAGTCTCACAGGAAACTATCAGAGCCAATGCAATAGTACAGCCTGGTATCCCAACATCATATGAGTCTATGGGTTTATGCAGAATCATAAACTGAGCCAATACCTCCTATATGAATTCCTCACTTTCAGAATGGGCTTTGGGGAATTACAGATTTAGAGACATGCTTTGCAGCTGGCCCATATATCTATAGTGAGGGCCAAAGCAAAATCCTGGATCTAAACATCTTTAAGAAAATTTGGTGCTGGATAAGAATGTGCAGATCAGGCCCATCTCTATTTCAATATGCAGGAAATATATGTGTGATTCCAATGCTGCCTTGAGGATATGGGCTTCCAAATCTTTTATTCAGCTTTTAAAATCTCAGCCTTAAAGTATAAGTAATGAAAATCCAACAAAATGTCGTTTATAGAAGAAGAATGATAGAGTTGAAATGAACCTCCTGCGTTATCTAATCAACACCTCCAATGCTAATGATAGTTTGTCCTCTTCTCTGATAGCCAAAGTGTGTTATCTAGGCAAAAAATATTGTGCGAGACCCTTCTGTAGCTCTGTTAGTAGTCTATATCCACATGACAAATTACATTTTCCTCATGGATTTATTGTCTGGTAGGGCATATGACAGCTTGGAAGATACCTTCTTTTACTTGTGTACACACTCACATTTCTCTTCCTTCACTTTGTCTTGTTTGTTTAGATTGTAGCCTCTTTGGGGTAGGAACTGTCTTTTACTCTGTGTTTATACAGTGCCTAGCATAATGGGGCCTCAATTTGTGTTAGGTCCTGCATGCACCACTGGGATAATAATCGGGTTAAAATTTTCCATGAATTTTGTTCGTTTAAGCATCATTTAAAAATAAATATCGTTCTGATATAAAATTTTGTTGGGTATCGACAATAACTAACATATCTGAGAGGGGAAGGGAAGCCCAGATTTTAGGTGTGAAGGAACTTGTTCTCTCACAGGTTTGTAGGGAGAATTTTCAAAAGAGCCTAAGTGATTTAGAATCACAAGTCAATGGGAATTGTGTTCCTAAACTACCCAGGCACTTTTGAAAATTGCATCTGTAGAGTTCAAACTGGTGAGAAAAGTTCTGAGAGAAATACTTTGGAATTAAGCAGAACAGAGGAGCTGAAAAACTGCCTGGTTCTCAGTTTATTTGGTTGCACAGAGCTTCATCCAAACTAGCATCAAGTGTAGCAGTAACTGAATGGGGCTTTGACTTTAAAATGAGGTGCAAATATTCCACAGCTGAATACCAGTGCAATGGTGGAAGCTCTTAAATGCTAGTATTTATTCCCCTGAGTGTCTCAGTGAATCTTAGCAGCAGCCTAACATGTTTGCACTGATGCTGAAGATACAATAGAATCTCAGAGTTACGAACACCAGAGTTACGAACTGACCAGCCAACCACACACCTCATTTGGAACTGGAAGTATGCAATCAGGCAGCAGCAGAGATCATTAAAAAAAAATAGCAAGTACAGTACAGTGCTATGTTAAATGTAAACTACTAAAACAATAAAGGGAAAGCAGCATTTTTCTTCAACGTCGTAAAGTTTCAAAGCTGTATTAAGTCAATGTTCAGTTGTAAACTTTTGAAAGAGCAACAGAATGTTTTCTTCAGAGTTATGATCATTTCAGAGTTACGGACAACCTCTATTCCCAAGGTGTTCATAACTCTGAGGTTCTACTGTATGACCCAGTACATTAAATTATATCAATATTAACATGTTGGGTCTAACTTTTTAGATCAAAGGTCAAGGCACCCTTTTCACTACCTCTGGAGCCAAATTCTGCCCATCTTCTGGACAGAATCTGGCTAAAGGATAACTACTTTCTTATGAAAACAAGGATTCTGGTGGCACCTTAAAGACTAACAGATTTATTTGGGCATAAGCTTTCGTGGGTAAAAAACCCACTTCTTCAAATACGTGGAGTGAAAATTACAGATGCAGGCCTTATATAATGACACATGAAGAGAAGGGAGTTACCTCACAAGTGGAGAACAAGTGTTGACATGGCCAATTTGATCAGACTGGATGTTGTCCACTCCCAATAATTGATGAGGAGGTGTCAATTCCAGGAGAGTCAAAGCTGCTTTTGTAGTAAGCCAGCCACTCCCAGTCCCTATTCAAGCCCAAATTAATGGTGTTACATTTGCAAATGAATTTTAGTTCTACTGTTTCTCTTTGAAGTCTGTTTCTGAAGTTTTTTTTTTTTTCAAGTATAGCTACTTTTAAATCTGTTATAGAATGTCCAGGAAGATTGAAGTGTCCTCCTACTGGCTTTTATATCCTACCATTCCCAATGTTGGATTTGTGCCATTTATTCTTTTACGTAGGGACTGTCCAGTTTGGCCAATGTACATGGCAGAGGAGCATTGCTGGCACATGATGGCATATATCACATTAGAAGACATGCAGGTGAATGAGCCTCTGATTGTGTGGCTGATGTGGTTGGGTCCCCTGATGGTGTTGCTAGAGTAGATATGGTGACACTAGGCAACAAGGTTTGCTACAGGGATTGGTTCCTGGGTTAGTGTTTCTGTGGTGTGGTGTGTAGTTGCTGGTGAGTATTTGCTTCAGGTTGGGGGGCTGTCTGTAAGCAAGGACAGGCCTGCCTCCCTAGGTCTGTGAGAGTGAGGGATCATTTTCCATGATAGGTTGTAGATCGCTGATGATGTGCTGGAGAGGTTTTAGCTGAGAGCTTATGCAGTCTCAGCTCCTATTGAAATCAATGTGAGCCATGAGGGTTCATCGGAAGTTAGAAAATACTGAAGCAGGGTGAAAGAAAGATTTTGAAGGTTTTCAGATGGATTGAGCACTTGTATAAATACAGTCCAAGGGTCATAAACCTGCATGAATCCAGAACTTAGGAGGGTTTTGCTAGTGGCATCAATGCAATTGGAGTTAGACCTGAAATCTGTATAAATCTATGGATTTTCTTTTATTAAGGTTATCAGTATATAGGTTGAAAAACAAGATATGGCACCAAGCCTTGAGGCAAACCCCTTCTGAAAGGTCTTTCTTACCTTGTCTCTGCTAATGAACATTGAAATGCAGCAATCACTGACCTTTCTTTGGATGAAAGCTAAAAGCTACATGACAGGCAGTAAATAAATAATTGCAGGGAAATATATCCATCAGCTTCTTTGAGAGAGAGAATCTAAATTGTATTTTGTGAACATGCCTATCCGCTCCCATTATTCTGAAAAATATACTTGTGTTGTGTTTAAGGATGTACTCGTCTAACTCTCCTCTCTCTCTATCACTCTCTACTTCCGTTATATGATCCCCATCACTGTAGTATCCTTGGGAAGAGAACAAAGTCTTATAGATGTTTTTTAGTAACTGATTCTGTTTTAAAATGCATATATGATTTTTGCATACACAATAAAGACAGCTCAAAAGTTATGTTGCAGTGATGTTTAGCAGATTCTGCAGAATTTTATGTTAATCTCCATTTTCCTGTGAACTTCTCCCACTAGGACCAGTTGAAATTGTTTGCAAGCTTTCAGCTGTCTCACTAGCATTATGTAATTATAAATATAACTTAGTCGTCTGTTTTATGCTACCCTCTATATTTTTAAAACATGAATAGCTGCCGTATTTTATTATATTAATGATGATGGTTTGTACGGTGGTAACTCCTGAATGTGATAATCAGGACTGGGGCCCATGGTGACAGCTGCTATAAAATTCCTGCTCACCAGAATTTACAATTTATTTTAATATGTAAATTAAAATTACTGACACATATCCACTATTTGTATATATTAGAGCCCAACAACATGTTTGGCTCAAACCTTATGAGCACTTAAAATGTGCTTTGCTTTGAGTTTGATTTTCATAATATTTTTTTATGAGACATTTTGCAATTTTTTTTTCTCTAGCTGGATAGCAATAAACTTTTGATATCTGTTGTTTGCTGTTGAATTTGTATTCAAATTTGAGGACCCATATTCAGCTGAGAGTCAGGAATGAGTTCACAGGGAACAAGTCGCCTGATGCAGGTCCCATGGTACGTCACTCTCTTGTTGCTTCAGAGGCCAGCAAACCCTGTGTAAATCCTTGCAGATTTATGTGAATGTTCATGACTCTGTTGGCCCTGAACTTTGCCTGTGGGTTTTTCAGAGCCATATGCAGAGATGTTCACAAACGCTAAATTAAACAGACTGATTAATGATGAGCCTAAATCAGAACTTCAAACGCAGTTCCCCTTGAACTTCAGGGGGTTTAGTTTGGAATCCCCAAGCCCAATTTGCACTGTAGTTTTGGTTCTGGGTCAGCTCCAAAACCAGTAAGAACCAATTTTTTTCAGATCTGGTTTGGATGTAGCCCAAGATGATAGAAATCTTATGAGACCATTATCTTACAAGATTCTGACCATATCTCACTGCAACAGCTTGCAAGATTTTGGTGCCATCTCAAGTTCTGGGTCACCCATCAAGTTGTACTCCAAACCATAATCTAAATCGAATTGGGATCTGAATGCAGATACAGATTGGAACACCAGCTCTTTGGGCCATCTCTGAAAGATATGTAGAAGATGGAGGTGTATTGATACTAAATTGACTTCATTTAGAGGTGGACAGGAGCAATTGGGCTATGCTATCTGTCTCCTTGATAATGCAATAAGTGAGTGATTTTAGTCAGTGCATGAAGTGACGCTAGCTCAACAGTGAAGGAAAGATTCTTTGGGCAGCCAAAGAATGACAAAGAGGCTGTTGGTACTGGGAATAAATGTACTGTGCCACAATCTGCAGAATTATTTGTTTTCTTGCTGGTCATCTTGTATATTGTACAAATTGACTTTTTCATATCTTACTGTGAGAGGGCGGTTACCTGAGTTCCACTGACAGCATGTGTCTGTTTATTCCACGTCAGGGCTAACAGCAAGCAACCCAATTCATTTTGCTCCAAGCTGGCTGCCTCTAGTTCCCCATCTCATTAAAGTACGGTAGCAAGTTATTTTGTAAATGAGGAGACTGCTGTCCTTGCTAACATAATTGTGATTTGGCATATTGGTACAGTATTAAAATTCCAATTGAACAGATGGTGTCAGGATTTAAACTTATGCTTATGAGATGCAGATGGCCCAAGTAGTGAACTTGTGTGCTAGTTATTTTTATATTGAGCAGGTTAAGCACAAATTACTTTATGATTATTATTATCACCGTACTTGTCATAGTAGGGTTTGGTTTTTTTGCAAATGCTCTAATAACTTGTCTCTTACTTATAACTCTGTGATTAAAACATCCCTATCCTATGCCTAAATTTCATTCCCCTCCCTTTTATTCCCTCTCTCCTTCCCCAAGGCCCTTTTGATTTCACCTCAATCCTGTTGCTGGTGTCCTTGAAACCGTTGCAGAGATAACTGCAAGAGAAAACCTGACTGGAACAATTACAGTTGCATAGGTCTCAGGAGGGGTCAGTGCTGTGTGTTCAGCCTATTCCCCTCCTGGGGAAAATTGCCCTCTTTGTCGCCAAGGAGAAAAATCCCATGCCAGGCTCACTGAAAACCAGACACGCTGAAATCTCTCCATGGAACTGATTCCCAAGAGGGGGCTTGGGCAACCAGATTTTGATAAATGGAAAAATGAAAGACTGTTGTAACCAAGGAGTCTTGGGCAAGATTCTGAGTCCAATTACATTGTGATAAATCCAAAGTTACTGCAGATTTACACTGGAGCAGAATCTGGGCCCTGGTGTCTAATATTGTTTTGAAACAGGGTTACAAGAGAAATAGGTTAAGAGGAAACCTTTAAAAAGAACTATCCTTCATTCTCTTTATTTTGTGTCACAATTTGTAAGACTATGCATTCATTTATAGAGAAGAATAAAATAATGGGCCAAGTTCTCTGCTGGTGTACATTGGTCCAGTCCAATCGGAGCCAATTTCTGAATGTATTGTGTATTACAACCTTTTACGTAGAGATATTCAGGGGCTTTAAAAACCTTAATCATTTCTCTGCCAAGCTCATTCAGTCAGCATAGAGTAGAACTCAGAACACTTGATTTGCAGTCCTCTGCCAGCTCACCACACAGCACTTAGCCACCGCATCTGATTCACACAAGCAACATTTTTATAGTAAGAAAAAATACAGTATCTACATCTTCAGGGTTTATGATAGCAGTTGGTTGTGTCCATAATTCTACTGCGAAAGCATAGGCCAGTTTCTCATTAAGGGTCCAGTCCTGCAAGATACTGAGCACCCTCTGCTTCTACTGATTTTAAAGTGAATTGAGGGTGCTCGGCACTGTTCAGGATCGAACCTTGAAGAACCCATAATTTCCAGTGGTTAATTAATTTTGGAAAATTTCTGTGCCCTGAGATGAAGCATAGAAAGTCACATTCCAGGGGAAAAAATTTAAAATCCAGTTTGAAGGAAATATATTTTTAAATCCCCGTCTATTTTTTAAGATCAAAGAAAGCACCAGGAGGAAAAGTTATCATTTTCAGGCACTTTATGCCACTCCTATAATTAGAAAAAAAAATCCATACATTTTCTTACATTAAAAATTGTGCATTTTGACCCCGTGTAACAGTAACCTTTGGAGCCAGTGCATATTGGCCCTTGTCATTTGACAAGGGAATTAACCTCTGAAACGCTGACTTAGGACAGATGACTAGGCCCAGCAAAAAATAAAGTTAAATCTCTTACCAGCCTTCCTGTGTGTCACACATTTATTACATCCTGGCATTAAAGACCATGGAAAATATTTCCTTGAAAGAAAATGCAAACATAAGGCACAAGGACAGGTGATACACTTGCAAGGACATTGGCAATATAGGCTCATTTATACTTTCCTTATGCTTGCTGCCATTACCCATGTCTCTCACTTTAAATGTAAAAGTCTCCCTACCCAATATCGCTGCCTACAATGTTTTAAAACAGAGAAACTGTGGTATCCCTCATGATTCTTATACATGTTAGGAAGGGCTCTGTTTACCAGTTCAGAAAAGGGGCTATTTCCTATTCTTCCAATTTTCTGTTGAGGGGGGATAGAGAAACAAAGGAGTCTTGAAGGAGTCCTATGCCCTGAAGTCCTAATTCAGAATCCCATTTTCTCCGAGAGTTGCATTGGGATCGTATTTTGCTTTTCTGTAAGTTGGATCAGAGAATCCAAAGAAATTTGGCTTCCCCCTACCCCCGCTTCTCCTGTTGTCAGCTCACCAGCTCTCCCCTCCTAATAAATCTGCAACACTAGAGCCACCACAGCTAGCTTACCAAGGGTTGGGTAATGGGTCTGCATGGTCTGAGAATGGATGACACTTATCCCCTGCTGTGTCCTCCCACCTGGCATTATCCATGGGTGCAGGCTCCACTCCTCACAGAGGAAGCAAATGGAATCACAGGATCTTAGTTTTTACTCAGGAAACCCAATTTTCCAGGAGCATATTAAATTGGATTTTCAGCCAATCCCATATGATCTTCCAGGTGCCTAATTTACAAGTTCCTAAATTCTAGGGATAGGACCATGTGAGCTTGTTTGGTGTCATTAGGGTCTGTCAGGTTAAAGATCAGCCTTTTTACAGAGTCCCAAGATAGGAATTTACACTCCTAATGAGCCATTAAGATTTATTGAGTAAATAAGCAGCATTTTTACAAAGCTCTTAGCTAATCTTAGTGTTATATTTTCATTATCTTTTTTATGTAAAGACCCCAAGTTTATATTCATATGATAGTCAGTTAGGTAAATAATGCCTATTTTAAATACTTCAGCTCCTGAGTTCACTTAAACCAGCGGAGCAGCTATGCAAAGTGTGGAACTGAGTTCAGAGTTAGGCCCGTACAAGAACATACATACTTAAAAAAAAAAAGAAAAAAAAAGACCTATTTGTTCGGCCCAGATTTTAATTGATTCAGTAATAAATCAGGGTTATTATTAGAGCAGGACTGGGGTTAGCTTGTATTTTGAAGGGGCCACTTTTGGAAATCATTGGCAAAACTCTCATTGACTTAATTGTTATGATTATGATTTGTTTCTGATAAAGCCCACAATGTGTTAAATGCTTTCCTGAAATGAGGGCAGGCACAGTCTCTACCACTAAAATAAAAGAGAGACTGGAAAAACAGACACGGCGTGAGACCAGGATGAGGCAGACTGTTTTGACTGATGTGTTTGTTGGGGGTAGGTCTGAATACACATTTCTAAAAAAATAAGGGCCTTGCTTCATCTTCTTCTCACTCAAGTCTGTGGTTGAGTGTTCTCCTCCTTTGGGCTTCCAGGAGAGAGACCATCTGTGCTGAAAGCATCACAGCCCAAGCTGATTCCTTGGAAGAAAACATGCTACTCCTGTATTTGCTGCACGGAGAGATCCAGGACTAGCTGCAGATAAAGAAGTGTTCTTGGCCGGTAGCTCTGGTTACCATGACAGTTAACTGAGCAGAAGGTCACAACCTGGTGACCAGTGAGATGGGCTGGTAAGTCACAAAGCCTAAAGGAAAGAGCAGTTCCAAATAGTGGAGGGGAGTTGTCTGTATTTTGGACAGTTTCTTTCTTGCTGTAGCTAGTGACTGTGAATGATGCACCCTGAGAACCTAAGAAGAGATGTCCTTGGTGTCTCTTATGCTGTTTCCCCTTCCTCTTCTGATGGCCTAAATAAAGACAGCATCTTGGGCTATGTCTTCACTTAAATGCTGCTGCAGCTGCGCTGCTGGAGGGCTTCAGCGTAGCCACTCACCACAGTGATGGAAGGGTTCTTCCGTTGCTGTCATTAATCCACCTCCCCGAGAGGTGGTAGCTAGGTTGACGGAAGAATTTTTCCATTCACCTGCCACTGTCTACCCCGCGGCTTGGGTAGACTTAACTATGTTTTTCAGGAGCATGGGTTTTTTCACACCTCTGTGTGGCGTACCTGGGTCAACCTAACTTTTTTAGTGTAGACCTGGCCTTAGGAAGGGGAAAGATTCTGCCCCAGTTCTCTGCTTTAAGGAGGCATAGCCCAAGAAGCAATGGGAGCTTTTGTGCCTCCAGTTTATGAGTTTGTCCCCTCAGTGCAATGGATCTCTTTTAAGTGCTACTGAGGAAGCAGTGTTGCCCAGTGGATAAAGCACATTCTGGGTGTAGAAGTCCTGTGATCTACACCAAGCTGTGCTGCTGATCTGATGCATGATCTGATGCAAGTGAGATCACCTCTTTGTGGCTGAGTTTCCTGGTTGGTGTAAGTGCTTAGAGCTAGGGATAAGAGCTGGGTATTATTGTTATTAGAGCAGCCAACTTTGGACACTGCCGGGCTAGACAAGTTAGAGTACAATGCACTGGCCATGCCTGTTCCTACTCCCAGCATGCTTCTTCTTGCTGCAGGACCACATCCTGTGCCAAGTGTGTAAGAGGGTGGCCTAGGGCTGCTCTCCAAGCCCTTCATCGTAAGGGAAGCAGGAGCTATTATGGCACCAGAGCAGGGTACAGCAGCCACACCAGGGGGGAAAAAAGAATGAACACCTTTGCCATTAACCAGATTATCTGATATCCCTTTTGGGGGAGAAGGCTGAGAGTCTTACAAAGTCATTGGGTGTTGTGCCATCCAGTGGGACTGGAATGAGGCCTTTTATGAGATCACTGTTACAACTAAAAGGAGATTAAATAAAAAGAACGTGTAAAATAAAGCCAAGACCTCAGTCTCTAAAATCCCAGTGCAGACAAATTATTTCACAGTAATTAGTAGCTGTCATATTGGCACCACAGGGGATGGTTAGTGGTTTACACTGCAGGTTTGAAATGCTTGGTTTACTTGGAACTGCAGGTTCAAATGGCTGATTCAGCTCATTATTTTTCCAAGCCAGATAAGCCGAATTTCATGTAATGTATGGTTAGGGTCTCGCTAATAAAAAATTAATGAAATCAGAGCTCATCTGCTGGACATGGGCATTAAGGATCCCAGGGCACTTTTCGTAAGAGGAAGGTTTTGCTAAAGTTATTCCTTGCCACCACTCTGGTTGTGTCCCATTGCACTCCATTCCAGAGGTGATTGCATGTCGGTGGCAGGTCGAGTGATTCCTACAGAATTTGAGGTGCTATAGGACATCAGATATAATTTATTATCTATAATTATTGTTATGTCACAGATTTGTCCTGGTTAAGGCTGGAATTTATTGTGAACACACCCATTGTTCTTAAGTAATGTAGCCCATTGACTTTTCTTCCAGAATACCTCAGAAGACTGAGTCAGGTACCTGTGTAACCTGCAAGATGCTATTTATAGGTATTGACAGGTTATTTAAGGACACAACTCAACCTGTATTTTGTATGTAGTGCTTTTGTGGTGTAGGTGGGTGATGGGAACTTGTGCATGATTAACAATTAAAATGTTGTATATAAAAGCAACTTATGTAATCACATCTTCACTGCCACTTCCTTACTGAAGATATTTTTGTCTTTTTGCTTACCTGAGGTGGAGTGAATCATGAGTCAGTGGCAGAGGAAAAAGTATAATACACTAATCCAATCTGCCATGTTTTGCCTCTGAAGCATAAATATTTGAAAGTTTGCATTGCTATTTCTAGATGAATGGATTGAGTAGCTATGAAATATTAACTTCTGCACTTTATGCTACAGTTGAAACATTACCTTCAAAACCAAAAACACTGTGCTCTGTGAAACGTGAAAGGTGTCTTCCCCTCCCTTCTCTTCATTTAATGCTTTGCAGTCAAAATGATACAGCAGACGTTGGCCTCTCTGAGCCCACAAACTGCAAACCCCCCACCATTGGTTCCTCTGTCAGATAATAACTGACTTCAAAGATGAACCAAAGCAGAGTTCTCTTTCCTCAGACTTGCATGATTTCCTAGCTTGTACGAAGCCATGTAGTCATTGCTCTGTCTGTGCCCTGACAGGGATCACACAACCAGCCCTTCAGTATGCATGCTGGAAGTTTAATGCGAGTATTTTTACCCCTCTCTCTCTTTTATGTTGCTGCTAAATAAATAAGAAAGTGCATGGCCTAGTGGGCATTTTCCTTTCATCATGCAATGGCCTCTACAATAGGAAACTTGTCACCAGCACTCACAGCAGTGTGCACCATCTGTATAAAATTGGTCTTAAATGCTAATACTGAAGCACTGTGTTATGAAAGCAGCTTCCCTCACTCATATAGGTTAATCATATACAGGCTTCAATAGCATTAAATATTATTGGGATAAATGATGATGGGGAGAGAAGTCCTAATAATTCAGGACTAGCATATTTGTGAACTGTATTTCACCAGTATCTTGTCAATATAATTGAGATTAGGTAGGGGATGTTCCCCTCAGGATAAGGGCAGTTATTGGCCTAATCTCTGGAATGTTCTCCCTTGCAGATGCCTCCCAGAGGCCTTCTATGGCTGACAAATTCTTCATGGTTATGCGAGAAGGTATTCTGGGAATCAATTTAAAGTGGTCACTAGACCACAGTGTGCAATCCCCGATGTACACCAGGGGATGCCCAAAGTGAGGCTCATAGGCTTGGTATACTGTAGTCCTCCGCAATGAAAGAGACGTTTTTCACATGTGCTGCCTGCTGCACAGCAGCTGCATCATGCTCTAAGAGCTGAAGGGTACATTAATCTCCGACTTCTGTTTGATCCCATCAGTTAATAGGAAGAGAGAAAGGAGGTGACTGTGAAGCAGAAATAAAATCAAATTTCACACTGAAAAAGATTGTGCAGTAAAGCAGGTGAGCTCCCAGGGGACAGGTGAGCAAAGAGGTAAGCAGCATGAAGTACTGTAACATGCCAGTAGGAAAGAGAAGGAGCAGCAGCTTGGCGGGGAGACAGCTGTTCTGGCTGAAAGCCTCATTCTGTCGTGACCATGTGGCCCAGCCATCAAAAATATTTCTCTGTCTCTCTCCTACATAGCACAACATTCCTTGTAAGGTAGGCATGTTTGAGCTCACGACCCCAGAGAATCCTTTAAGCTGAGGAGGAAGTTAGACAAACTTTAGAAAAAGCCACCAATTAAAGTAACTCTCTGATTCCTGCAAGTGTGCTCATTGCTCATTGAATGTGAGATTTTCACACCCCTTACTCAGTCACAAGGGTTGTCTCCCTTGCTCCCTTGCTCAGATTTTGACCTTGCTGGGCTTCATGTCCATCACTCTCCACCAGGAGCAAGTGGGCAGGGAGTGGGAATGGTTTTGGCTCTGCTCCCATCTCTACTTGCTGGCCAGAGTAGTTAGCCAGGTGCACAATGGGCAGGAAGCTACTCCACAAAAAGGAGTGAATAACTTACTCCTCCACCAGAAGGAGAAAGGATCAGAAGAGGAGCAGTGAGCAGCACTCCTTGTGTGAAGACCACATACAGTTCATGAAAATAAGCTCGTTGTTTAACATTGGAAGGGGTTGAGCCGCCTTTTGTCCTCCATTCTGTTTCTGAGAAAGCAGCACTATTTGTGAAAGCAGCAATATAGGTGCCATAAACATTTTCAGGGATTTCAACACAGTTTCAATTTAGTATTGGTTTTATAAGCCAGAGAAGACTTCCGTTATTTCCTTTTTAAACATGAAACCTTTTGTTTATCTAGAAAAGTTCCTTCTGTCTGTGGGAGAGCCCTATGTATACTTATCTGTTTCATTGGTGGGTATTGAGTTGCTAGGCAATGGTGCAATACCTCATCAAACCACTACACTGAAAATGTGGCCAGCAGTGTAACATTAACAAAAAAGGCTTATGGCATAAAGTGATTTATTCTTCACATGTGGGAAATACAACGTGAGAACAATCTGCATTTCAGATATAAGTGGCAAGCAGTTTAGGCTGCTGCATTTAATACAATCAGTAAAGCGTCTCTTTTAGAAGGATCTATGAATCTGTTACACGCAAAAATCTAGGGCACCCTGCCTATACCGTACCGAGGGCTGAAGGCATGACCTGGTCCATTTAGGGCACCCCACCTATACCCAACTCAAGGCATGACCCAATCAATTTAGGCACCCCCACCCTTTACCTTCTGATGGCTCAGGGCTTATGGCACCTCACCCATGAGGCTCAGGAAGAAATCTGGTCACTTTATGTACCTGCCCTTTCCCTCAGGGCTCTATGGTCTATGGAACCTTTTCTCAGTGAAAGAACCTTAAACAGCTGTGCTCTAAACATCTATTTATTAGCAACACACAGAGAATACATATATCAAGCAAATCTCTTATCCTCACCACTCCCAATAAATAGACAAATTTCACCCAATGACCAGTCAGGATCTACTCATCTGAAGATTCCCAGCGATGCCTCTGCATGTCACAGTTGTGCAGGGGGGTCAGAGTTCCAGCAGCTTGGTGTTGAATGGCAGTCCGGAATCGGTTCCCAAAGAACATGGTTTTTCATTTACATATATGGATCAAACTAGGTACCTCCTTCAATTTTATTAAACCGATCACATTATCCCACACTTCTAAATAACAAAAAAACTAACCAATTACACACTGGCACCTATGTGTCCTCCTTCCTGCCCAAGTTTTTACATTTTATCTTTCATGCCTAAATTGTAACTTAGTTGTGATCTTCTCTGTTTATATAGATGATCAGCATAAAAATGCTGGTTAGAGGTGCTGCTGCCATCCCAGAGCCTGAAGTCCTCCTGCACCCCGCCCCACAACTCCCTGCTCTGCCCTAAGCCCTTGTGATTCACCGCAACCCCCAGATTCTATTCAGAAGTGCTACCACCTCGCCAGTTTTGTACATTTGATTTTTTCCTTCCTAAGTACTTTGCACTTTCTTTATTGAATTTCATCTTTGTTGAATTCTCCAATTCGTCAAGGTCATTTTGAATTCTGATCCTGTCCTCCAAGTGCCTGTAATCCTTCCCATCTTTGTGGCATCCATAAATTTTATAAGCACATCCTCCACTCCATTATCCAAGTATTTAATGAAAATATTGAATAGCGCCAGACCCAGGACAGATCCCTGCAGAACCCACTAGACACTAGATTGACAGCAAATTGTTGATATCTACTCTTTGAATTTGATTTTTCAACCATTTGTGCACCCACTTGAAAGGAATTTCATCTAGACCACATTTCCCTGTATTGCTTGTGAGTATGTCATGCGAGAGTATGTCAATAGCTTTACTAAAGTAAATGAAGTACTCAAATGCAGTATTGCAAATTCCCACTGTGTTACAGAAATCATCCACCCAAGGAACAGAAACAGTTCCATGTAACTTATGTAAATAGCCAATCCAGCATAAATTGCAAAATTCCAGTATCCATGCTCACAAAGAAGTGCTTGTGATCTATTCACCCAGTAAACCATTTCATGGAGAAATTCAGGAAAAATTGTGGAGGAAGATACCTGGGAATTTCCTAATCTGTTTCTGAACATTTCTCAAATAAAAAGGGAGTTCGAGGGAGAAAGTGAAATTTGATAAATACATTGTTAGTTCCAATTTATTTGTTCAGCTTTAATGAGAACTCTAATTAAATACCATACTATTTTTGTTTGTAGATGCAGTTGTTACAAAGCTGTGGCTATAGCAGAGGTCAAAATATTGTCTGAAAAAGTGATCGAAGATTATATTTGCAATCATTCTATAGCTCAGGTCGGCAACCTTTCAGAAGTGGTGTGCCAAGTCTTCATTTATTCACTCTAATTTAAGGTTTCATGTGCCAGTAATACATTTTAATGTTCTTAGGTCTCTTTCTCTAAGTCTATAATATATAACTAAACTTTGTTGTATGTAAAGTAAATAAGGTTTTTAAAATGTTTAAGAAACTTCATTTAAAATTAAATTAAAATGCAGAGCCCCCCGCACCAGTGGCCAGGACCCAGGTAGTGCGAGTGCCACTGAAAATCAGCTTGCGTGCCACCTTCGGCACGTGTACCATAGGTTGCCTACCCCTGCTATAGCTCATACTTAAATACTGAAAGCAGTTTTAAATCACTTTGCACTGATAATTGAAATATAATGCCTATTCTTGCTTGTAGAGATCCTGATGGGATCCACATTTAATGTGCTTGTTCCCCAAAAATGAAGTGACTGAAGAGAACAGATTAAGTTAGATGTTAATGAAACCTTAAAGTATGTTTTGTGCTTTTTAGGGAGAAGTATATGCTCTATGAAGGGTTTTGACTTGCTTTGAAAAGGATTATTAGGTATTTGATTGTTTATTTTTCTAACTATTTATCCAAATGATGGTTCATGTATATGGCATGAGGGCTTTATTAGCAGTGTATTTTTCTGGTTTCTGCATCACCTTAGGGCCAAATCCTGGCTCAGGAGTCTGTATGACCTATAGGCAGTGATATTTAATCAGCCTTGCGGAAGATTGTAAAGCTGTCTCCTGGTAATCATTAGGAACACCGGAGAGGTGCAAAGCCCCCAAAACATGTTCTAAATGGGTAGCTGAGGATTCCTCTGGTACCAGTCCTTTTTTCGGTATAAAGCTAAAGTAACCAGATCTATGCCATGCCCTTCCACTCCTTCCCTTGCACCATCCTCATCATAGGGGATGAACCCAAGGGAGCTGCTGATATTTCAAGGGTAAGAGGAGGGGAGGCTGGAGTGCACTCAGAGGTGAAAGTAAGCCAGTATGGGCCGGGCCCTTTAAATCGCCTCTGGAGCCCCAGGTGGCATAGGCCAGGCAATGTGGATGGGCTGACTGGCTGGGGGATGCTGACCCCTAGCCCCTCTTCTGCTCGAGACCCCACCCCTTCTGGGGGCCAGAGCTGGCCCCCATACCAGTAAGTGTGGAATGTTACTTTCACCCCTGAGTGCACTGCACTCTGATGATCCTTGCTGGTATAATGGCACATGGTCAGCACCAGGATTGGGGGAAGGGAGTACTTGGAAAGGTAGCTTTGCGTTTGCCTCTCTAACTCAGCTGTGCTAAACTTTGTTCCAGTGCAGTGCCATTAAGGATTTAACCTATAGACTTTGACTAAGTTAAAAACTCTGGACCCAAAGCACTTTCTGTTACACACATTTAAAAATACAGACAAAAACTCAAACACTTTTTGAGAAATCCTTTGTAGGTTAGCCTGTCATCATACACTCGGCAATACAAAGCACCTATTTAACCTATAGTGACACAGCATCATCCCGAAGATACATCAAGCTTGAGAAATTCAAAGGGACATAGTCTGCCAAAAGCTGTTTGAATATATGGTATCCAAGTTTTTACTAAGTACATGTCCATCTGAATACAAACTGGATTTAATGCATCTGCTTGAAAATACCACCTCATAACCAGCTACCTTCTTTTATAGGAAAGGAAAAAAGTTGAACTCGTCTCGATCATCTCTTGATTATCAAAGCATAGAACTTGTATATACTAATCAAAAGGCCCTCGGTGAAAATTCTTAAATCTTTTCGTGGCTCTTCTGGGGCTTGGACTCATTACACTAGTCTTGCTAAATAGTCCCATTTCAATGATTCCTTTAAAATATTCTCAGAAGGTACATACACATGTGTTATTTGTTATATTGCACACCAGGCTTCCTAATGGAATTTGTGACTCCCAGTCATATTCCTGAATTGCTGTCGATAATTGACTTTCAAAAGTTAGAATGGCATAACCAACCAATCAAAAATCAGTGAAAGTTCTCCATTAGATCCAAGTAGGGTTAGAATGAACATCTTGGGTATGCCAACTGGAGATTATTCTACTTCTTCTAAATGTATTTTTTCCCGATTTCAATTTGGGTGCAACTTTAAGTATCCCACTCTATTGGAAATCTGAAAAGAACACAATAATACATGAATGGACTTCAGAAGATTACCACCACTATAGAACTGGTTTATAGAATGAGAAACGGAAGCAATAATATTTTTAAAATATGTAATCCTTGATGAGATAAAGGATGGTATAAATAGGCTATTCTTCTCAGTGTGCTCTCTGTGAGTGCAAACATTTACTACTGGGTGGGTTATTCTCAGCAGTGAGCATATGGCCTGTTATTGGGCCTGGCAGCTCTATCCTCTAAGTTGACTTGCTTTGGCATATCCTTTTATGGGCACTCTATGAGACATGGGGTCCAGCCGTGGATCAGTTTGCAAGACTGGACATGTGTTTGTATGATTGAAGGCCCGCTCATATCTTACTACTTGAATGGCAGCAGTATCTAGGGTTGCCAGGGTTGGTTTTCGACTCGAACGCCCAGCTTTAAAAGGGATCTTGGCGGCTCCGATCAGCACTGCAAACCAGGCCGTTAAAAGTCCGTATGGTGGCGCAGCAGAGGCCCCAGGCTAAGGCAGGCTCCCTGTCTGCCCTAGCTCTGCACAGCTCCAGGTCCTTGAGGACCCTAGGTGCATGGGTGGCCAGGGAGGCTCCGTGTGCTGCCCCTGCCACTAATGCTGTCTCTGCAGCTCCCATTGGCTGGGAACTGCAACCAGTGGGAGCTGTGGAAGCGGTGCCTGCAGGTACGGGGGCAGCGCTCGGAGCCTCCCTGGTCACCCATGCACCTCCGGGCTGCAGAGACTTGGTGGCCACTTCCTGGGAGCCATGATAAGTGCTGCCAGGACTCCAAACCCCCTCCCACATCCCAACTCCCTGTCCCAGCCCAGAGTCCCCTCCCGCACCCAAACTCCCTCCCGGAGCCCGCATCCTGTACCCCCCCCACAACACCTCAACCTCCTACCCCAGCCCTGAGACTCCTCCTGCATCCCAACCCCCTCTTCCCCGGCCCCACCCCAAAACCCACACCCCCAGCCCAAGCCCACACCCCCTCCCGCACTCTGAACCCCTCTTCCTGGCCCCACTCCAGAGCCTGCACCCCCATCTGGAATCCTCACCCCACCACACCCAAGCCCGGAGCCCTCTCCCGCACCCCAAAACCCCCATCCCAGGCCCACCCCAGAGCCCACACTCCCAGCTGGAGCCCTCACCCCCTCCCAGACCCCAACTCCTGCCCCCAGCCTGGTGAAAGTGAGTGAGGGTTGGGAAAGGTGAGCAACGGAGTTAAGAGGGATGGAGCGAGCAGAGGTGGGGCCTCGGAGAAGGGGCGGGGCAGGAGCGTTCGGTTTTGTGCAGTTAGAAAGTTGACAACCCTAACAGCATCGCCAGCCCCAATGATTAAAAAATCATGTGTCATTGAGGGTTCACTTTTAATGTTTTTCTTTGCAACCATGAAATCTAAAAACTCAGGGTTTTTTTTGTTTTTGTTTTTTAAATGAAAGCTGAGATTTGCATGTAACTTCCTGGCCCCAGCAGCTGGAGCTTTAATAAAAACACCAGATATTATGAGCTTTGTAGTAGAATCATAAAAGTTGGCAACTGTGCAGCAGTAATCTATGTGATTCTTTTTATACTCACCTCAGTTAAGAAACGTAACCTTCTCCCCTTCCCTCCACACAACCAACAGAGTGGTCTCTGATTGGAAAATTGTTAGCTTAAAAATCATGGGCCTATTCCAATTAAAATCAATGGGAGTTTTGTCACTGAACATAATGGGAGCAGCGGGCCCCAAGTAAAATATGTTTACTTATCTTACTAATTACACTTTAGATTGTTTAAACAGAAAAGACTCCAGTTTGACTTTCGGCTGTTGATTGTGTTTTCTTTTTTGCATATCGCTTGGCTTGGGCAATAGCAAACAGTGATGAAAATTTCACTTTGTTTACAGTGTGAAATAACTGCAGGTTCCTGATGCTGCGATGTTTGGGTTGCAAATGCTGCAGAGTAGTGTGTATTTGTTGAAAAGTAACTTTTAGGGTTAGTAAATGCTTATTTTGGTAAACCTTGAATTTAGGGCTACACATCTGAACTTCCCTAGTTTCTCTTGCAGCACCAAACAGGTCTGTACTCAATCAAGTCACAGTGCAACAGGTTAGTAAATTTTACATGCAGTGAGTAGTTGTCACTGTTGTGTGCTAACATCCATCAGAAGTAATTAAAACAAAATGAATCACTTGCTGTAAGTGAAGTTATGTGAATTGAATGGAATGTCATCAGAGAATGATTTATCTTCTAAAAATAAACATCATGGTTTCCAATCATCATATATTCTGATAAATTATTCAGTTTGGCCTCTCATTTGTCTAGTAACAGGAGATCACCATCCTGTGACAATGTTCTTAGTCTGACTGGCATCGTCTCTCAAGTAACTTTTGAAGTCTGTAAGAATGGATCACATCATTAATAGTTGTTGCCCATGCCTTTGAAATCCTCTCTTTCTTTCTCTCTCTCTCTCTGTCTCCATGGGTGAATCTCTCTCTCTCTCTCTCTTTCTCCGTCCCTTTGTTACAACCAACACCATCTATGACCCTTCCTTATATATTTGATACAGCTTTTAATGCAGAAATCACAGCACAGTCATCCCTGGTGAAGTTAGCTTTTGTTAAACAGCATAGAGTGAAGATAATTGGTTATGCCAGGGATTGGCAACCTTTGGCACGTGGCTTGCCAGGGTAAACACCTTGGCAGGCTGGGCCAGTTTGTTTACCTGCCGTGTCTGCGGGTTTGGCCTATCGCGGCTCCCACTGGCCGTGGTTTGCTGCACCAGGCCAACAGGGCTGGCGGGAAGCCGCAGCCAGCACATCCCTGGGCCCACGTCGCTTCCTGCAGCCCCCATTGGCTTGGAGCAGTGAACCACGGCCAGTGGGAGCCGCAATCAGCTGAACCTATGGACACAGCCGGTAAACAAACTGCCCGGCCCGCCAGGGTGCTTACCCTGGCGAGACGCATGCCAAAGGTTGCTGATCCCTGGATTATATGTATGGGGAAGGGGATTAGATGTGACATTAAGATCCACTATCTGATCTGAATCCAAACTTTCCCAAAGCTTGGAATTGTGTTTTGATCAATTTTAGAGATACAATAGAATCTCAGAAGTACAAAGAGCTCGGGAATGGAGCTTGTTTTAACTCTGAAATGTTTGTAACTCTGAACAAAATATTATGGTTGTTTTTTCAAAAGTTTACAACTGAACATTGACTTAATACAACTTTGAAATGTTACTTGCAGAAGACAAATGCTGCTTTCGTCTTTCTTTTTAGCAGTTTATGTTTAACACAGTACTGTACGGTATTTGCTTTTGGAGTGGGTGGGAGGGTGTCTCTGCAGCTGCCTGATTGCGTACTTCTGGTTCCAAATGAGGTGTGTGGTTGACTGGTCAGTTTGTCACTCTGGTGTTTATAACTGTGAGGTTCTACTGTAAATCTAAATTATGAATTTCAGTGGGAATTGACTGATGTTCCAGCTCCCGGCTTTCAGTACATATAGGGTAAAATTGACTTGATGAGCCTTTATTTGGATCTAGTGTCTGATTGAATTGTAAAATTAGCTAAATGATGGCAGCAATTCTGCATAAACTGCAGAGCATATTCACTGCTTAGGTGAGCCTACAAGATGACTTCAGTTTTTGAAAAGTGACATAAAAGAATCTGGACAGCCTTAGACATGACTATTCTGTTTGATCTCTTACTTGATGCTGAACTGCACCAAATTCCAAGCTGATGTGCAAGTGAATCCTCTCTTCTGCTCCAAAGAGTTGCTAAGTCACTGCTGCTTCATAATATACTTCCCTACACAGACTTGGATAGACAAGTCAAACTGATCATCAGAAGAACAGATTATTGTTTTTCTTTTTAAAGCCATTCGGCTTGCCTGTGATTAACATAATAACAGTGAGATGTCTTAATATTCTGCAGCTTTGAAGGAAAAAGAATGCAAATTAAGGCATTTCAGACAGCTGCACTGCTGCTGTTAACAGACAGTTGGTCCTCCACACATGTTGGTCAGCTGTATGTGATTAGTACAGCACCTGAAGTCTTCTTTCCTTTCCTTTGAAGATGACAGTGCATACTCTGAATGCTGTGTCTTTCTTCCTTCATAATGTAGCTGTTACAGAGATAGGTAGTGGGGAGAGAGAAGGAAGAGGGGACTGAGACCACTAATGTTATAAATGGAAAGTGTGTTCAGTCTAAATTGTCTTTGGTTAAAGCAGGCATTTTTACCTAGTCTTATTACAAGCTTTCATTAGGATTTATTTCGTTTTTTTGTACTCAGGAATTCTTTGCCAAGTCTCTGCGCTTTCTTTTCCTAATAACTTGCCTGATGTTGGTATCTGTTTGATATAAATGTTGCTAGATTGATTGGAACGCAGAAGAGTCACCTTATAACTCCAAGGCATAAGTATACCAGTACTGTTCAAATATTATAAGAAGTTTGAGAAAGATGAAGTGCGAGAGGGACTCAAAAGAAGGTTACAATATGCATTTGAGTGAAGCTAACAATAGAAAAATTAGCCTCTCTTTTATTTCCACTTCTGACTTTAAAAGATGAGCTTCTGGCTCTTTAAATTACAGTGCAGCTCATGGGGAGACATTACCTAACTGAATTATTTATAAAGCTACTGCAAACTCTGGCAAACAAACCCTTTAAAGCTCACAATTCATCTTTTTATTTTTGTTGGGTCGGCTCCGTCTTCACCCAAATGCTCCCATTCATCTCAATTGCACAGAAGCATGAGCCCTCAAAATTCCTTCCCAAATTTGGTTCAGCAGAAAATTCAGTCTGCTCCCGAGCCCATGTTGCTGAAAGCAAAACAAAGGAATATTTAAAATGAAATCTCTACACCAAGATTTTGCCTCAAGCCTGCATGCCAGGAGAGCTGTGCGTAGCTTGGAGTCTGGTGGAAAGCTTGCACTATGTCTCCTGGAACTACACCTCAGTCTGGGGTGGCTCCAGGCCCCAGCATGCCAAGCACGTGCTTGGGGCAGCAAGCTGAGGGAGGTGCTCTACCGGCGCCGCGAGGGCGGCAGGCAGGCTGCCTTCGGAGGCTTGCCTGCGGAGGGTCCGCTGGTCCCGTGCCTTTGGAGGTCCGCCGAAGCCGCGGGACCAGCGGACCCTCCACAGGCAAGCCACCGAAGGCAGCCTGTCTGCTGTGCTTGGGGCGGCAAAATGCCTAGAGCCGCCCCTGACCTTAGTCAAGTCTTGTATTGAGAACAGAGACTTAATTCCAAAATTACAAGCAGGCCTGTTAATGCTTGATGTTTCCAGGACATAAGGAAGAGTTATATTGAAGACTTACAAGGAGCCTGGTTCTGACTTCATTTTGGTTTTTACTCAGGTGCAGTTGAAGTTCTTCTGATTCTTATCCATGGGTGAGACCAGAATCAGACCCACATTCTCTTGTAAATATGCATGCATTACACCCCATGTATTAATGAGAGTAATGTGCATACATCATAGGAAATTAATCACTTAGGACCTGATCCTGCCAGGTGCAGATAGCCTCCTGCAATGTGCCAGCTGTTCTCAGCTCCCTGGCAGTATGTTTGGTCCCAGTGTGGAGAGGGTACTAAACAGGCTGCCATCTTGAAATGCATATGCAGTGCTTGCCTGGCTCTTCTGAGTCCTGTTCTCCTTACAGTGTATTTCTGTCACCCTTGGCTTCCCTTCCAAATCACATCTTCAGTAAGCCCATCTTTTTTTTTTTAAACAAAGTCCAGTAAAGCTATAGTATCTCTGAAAGCCAGTTTTGTTTGAACTGTAGTTCTCAGTAAATTGACAGTTCTCGTTCCCCTTAGAATGTGAACATTGCTCAGATAACACAGCATTCACATTAAAAGATTTCTTGAAATTCTTTAAGTGCACATTAAAATGCAAATCGGTCTTCTTATTAAAGATTTCTGGAATTTCTCTGACAACACATTTAAATGCAAATCGCTGAAACGTCGACTCAATATTAAAAACCAAATAATTATTTGATCCACATGCTGAAATTAAAATGGAAGAGCTTTATACATTTCGGTAAAATCAGTGCAGTTTTAAAAGTATATATGAGGAGGCTCAGCACAAGGTCTGTTTGGCCTTCTAGACACTGAGTCATAAGCAGAGTTGGGTAAACAGTTAATGAAAAAACAGCCTTTTCAAATTGGCTGGCCTGGAGCCAACAGATGTCACAGGTTTGAGTCCTGCAGTCTTGATGTTGGGAGGTTATTCGTTTTCCATTTCAGTATTGTTGTTTCGCAGTGTCAGTTCAGAACATCCCTTCGGTTGGCCCTTCCCAGAGAGAGAGGGAATACGCTGATCATTTCCTCACATGGCTGTCCTGCTCCTGAGCTTCATTATTGGAATGTGCTGGACATGATTGTTTTTATATCATAACATTTCTCAGTGTACATGGCCTCACATTGTAATGTTAACTGGATTCTGGTTTGCTGAATCTTGTGGCTAGGAACCTGTAGCTGAACTTGATGTTTCTGAGCGTGGTATAACTCTAATAAAGCTGTTCTTTAAAGCTTCTGCTGTCCTGAGTGGGACTCAATTTCCACGCCTCATGGGGTTTTGAGATGGGAGAATTAATAGGGATTTTCTCTGCTGGAATGCAGATATTAAGATTTCATCCAAAAGTAAATATTCTACCAGGATTAGGACTTCTTCTTGTCCAGTTTGGAGACAGAGATGTCACCAACGTATGTGCAGGGATAAGAATATGGGGGCCCACAACTCTGCTTGCGTGATCTCAAAGACTTAAAAACACACAGGAAGCACAAGTGGGGCCAGTGGCAGTTTTAAATGTGAGAGAATAGACGTGATTACTTACAATTTTGTAGGAAAGAAGCCCAGACCATGTTTGGATTTTTAAAGACTCCCCAAAAGCACCTGTGAGGCTATGAGTGTAACCCTGGCCCCATTAGAGTCAGTGACAGAACTTCCACTGACTTCAAAGGGGCCAGATTTCACCCTATGTTTGGAGTCCAGTCCTGATAGCAACAGTAATAAGGGGACACCTGGTCTTTTTAAAAAACAAAATTAACTAATTTTAAATCACTTTTTTCTGATAGAAAACCCCTTAAAATGTATAGTTTGAGTTTTTAAAAATCCCTTCTAAAAACTTATACCAGTTTTTCTGTTCCCCTCCCGTGCTTATTAGGTTGTTTTGGGAAGGCCCAAGAACAATAATACAAACATGCTTTCCCCAGTACTCCTTTCCTCCCTGCTTCCTCCTCAGTTTCAGCTTAGCTGCTGCTGTTACTAGTAAAAGCAGCAAAGAGTCCTTTGGCACCTTATAGACTAACAGACATTTTGGAGCATGAGCTTTCGTGGGTGAATACCCACTTCAACGAATGCATGTAGTGGAAATTTCCAGGGGCAGGTATATATATGCAAGCAAGAAGCAGACTAGAGATAACGAGGTTAGTTCAATAAAGGAGGATGAGGCCCTCTTCTAGCAGCTGAGGTGTGAAAACCAAGGGAGGAGAAACTGGTTTTGTAGTTGGCAAGCCATTCATAGTTTTTGTTTAATCCTGAGCTGATGGTGTCAAATTTGCAGATGAACTGAAGCTCAGCAGTTTCTCTTTGAAGTCTGGTCCTGAAGTTTTTTTGCTGCAGGATGGCCACCTTAAGATCTGCTATTGTGTGGCCAATCCATGCAACAAACCTCGATGCCAACTCTGCCCACATATCTACACCAGCAACACCATCACAGGACCTAACCAGATCAGCCATACCATCACCGGTTCATTCACCTGCACGTCCACCAATGTAATATACGCCATCATATGCCAGCAATGCCCCTCTGCTATGTACATCGGACAAACTGGACAGTCTCTGCGGAAAAGGATAAATGGACACAAATCAGATATTAGGAATGGCAATATACAAAATCCTGCAGGAGAACACTTCAACCTCCCTGGCCACACTATAGCAGATCTTAAGGTGGCCATCCTGCAGCAAAAAAACTTCAGGACCAGACTTCAAAGAGAAACTGCTGAGCTTCAGTTCATCTGCAAATTTGACACCATGAGCTCAGGATTAAACAAAGACTGTGAATGGCTTGCCAACTACAAAACCAGTTTCTCCTCCCTTGGTTTTCACACCTCAGCTGCTGGAAGAGGGCCTCATCTTCCCTGATTGAACTAACCTCGTTATCTCTAGCCTGCTTCTTGCTTGCATATATATACCTGCTCCTGGAAATTTCCACTACATGCATCCGACGAAGTGCGTATTCACCCACGAAAGCTCACGCTCCAAAATGTCTGTTAGTCTATAAGGTGCCACAGGACTCTTTGCTGCTTTTACAGATCCAGACTAACATGGCTACCCCTCTGATACTTGTTACTAGTAAACACCCTTGCAGAGTTGGGGGAAGAGTGTGCACAGGAGTTCCCCCAGAACAATGCATGAGAAGGATGCAGTGAAGGCTGGGTGGGAAATGGATTTCCTGTCCCTCGAGAAGTTTTGAGATTTTGATTTCCCGCCCCCCAATCCTGAATTGGGATGAAAAGTAAAAAAACTCAATAATCTTCACAAACCGACAAACTCAAAAATTTGATTCAGGAACATTTCACTTTGAATTTGACCATTTTTCCTCTTCTTTTTTAACCTTTCATGAGTCTAAATGTCCTAAACTTTCTAAACAAAGTCATTTCTGGTACAACAATTTCAAAACTTATTTTTCCCAATTTTTGTTTCAAGTTGGGAGCTTAGTTGAAACTGCCAAGAGTTTAAGTTGTGACAAACAGGCATATTTGGGCAAAAAAAATGTGTTGTATAATTCCTGACCAGCTCCAGATACAATGGACCATCCCTACAAAATGCTGTCCAACGAATTACGTAAGCAAATGGAAGAAATAGAGAAAAATATTTTGTTTTCTAACTTATGTCTGTTTTTAGGGATTATGTGTAAGAATAGTTGGTTTAGAGTTTTCAGTTGGAAATGTGATTTTCAAGTGGACAGTGTCAGAGGGGTAGCCGTGTTAGTCTGGATCTGTAAAAAGCAACAAAGAGTCCTGTGGCACCTTATAGACTAATAGACGTATTGGAGCATAAGCTTTCATGAGTGGACAGTATCCCTTTAGCTGCATTAGCCACATAGATATACCCGGTACTTTGGAGAAAATGTACCTCAAGAGCTGGGAGAGTCCTCACTAAGGCCTTGACTTAGCAAAGAATGGAAGCATATTGAACACAGGATACCAAAGCAGATGGACTCTGGATCTGATCCAATATGACAGTCCCTGTGTTCCTAGGAATTGGAGTGTAAACACTGGCACTTAAAACAATGCCACCAAATGCTGTTGCTACTGCAGTACAGATACCGCAACCCCATTTGGCAGTGAAAGGGGTAGCAAAAACAAAAGGGGTCAGAGTTAAACATTTACAAAGTGAAGGATGATCTTAAGAGATGCAGAGCACTTGCTGAGTATCAATGAAGTCAATGGGAGCTGCAAGTGCTCAGCATTTCTCAGCACCAAGCCTATTTTATGCAGGGGATTTCCCATTATGCCATTACCCCACCAATCCTCCTTTGCTAAAATCACCTAAAAAAGCCCAACAGAGCACCACTTGCTTATGCATGTTGTTGAATTTTCACCCATAGGATCCCTGATGCAGGATATGGAAGAATAAGTTAGGATTCAAAACGTGTACATTCCTTGACTGATAATAGGAGCCCTTTCCTAAACTGATTACATGATACGCTTTCTGCCCTCAGTACAATTCAGCTATATGACATGCCTAAGAGCATAATTAAAGGATTAAAATAATATAAAATAATCAAGTGATGTGATTTGTATGAAGAAATGTTATTTATGTTAGAGTTGGTTGAGTGGAATTTGACGAACCCCACATGAGGTGAATTTAGCCTTTGTTTGTTAATCATAGGCAAACCATTGTTGATTTCTTCAACTTTCTACACTATTAATATTCACCAAACGGTTTGAATTAATAATTTCCACACTACATGCGTTTCACAAGCTATTTGCTGCAGCTGTTCACTATTTGTTATTTACGACTGGGGGACTGTGATTTATCATATGGTGGTATTTCTGTTCCGCTGTTGGATGGTTTAGTGCTTTAACAGGAAAAATTAGGTTTAACATACTTCTGGAATAAATTAGTTAAATATTAAGGTTTCACAAATATTTTCATAACCTCATTATCTCTAGCCTGCTTCTTGCTTGCATATATATACTTGCCCCTGGAAATTTCCACTGCATTCATCTGACGAAGTGGGTATTCACCCATGAAAGTCCATGCTCCAGTACGTCTGTTAGTCTATAAGGTGCCACAGGACTCTTTGCTGCTTTTACAAATATTTTCATGAACATTAATTGTTCAAATATTCACAAATGATGGTATGAGCCCATACAACAGTTAATATGTTCCCAGGAACTGAAGTGACTCAAATGGGAGTTGTTTATTTACAAATATTAGCAAATCTGTTTCATTATTTCAACAGCTCTAGTCAACAAGGAGCGAATGACAGGCAGCTCCATAGTCTCACATTGTGATGTTGATTTGACACATCAATTTTTATTAATGGTTGATGTGTATCTAACAACTTAGATTCCTCCCTAAAGAAAAAAAAAGTCAGATTCTTCTCCCATGGGAGTCTAATGTCCCACAAACAAGCTTTATAAACACTAAGGACTTTATCAGGGATATTTGCACTTCAGAAACCTGAGATTTTTCTTATATGGCAATGGTTATGATATTTCATGTGCTAATCAGGGCCTTCTTATCTCAACTGTTTGCCACTCAAATGCTCCTTGATGAGGATGAGCAGAACTGAACTATTTTACTGCTCAGCATATATCATCAGTAGATTTTTAAAGAAAAAATTGCTTTTTTTCACATTTTCAAAGATGAATTAACCCCCCCCCCCCCCGCAGAGAAGTGATATTGTACAGATATTCTTGTAAACAAAATTGAATCCCAGGGACAAAATGAATCTAGTCATTTTCCCCTCATGCACTGTTTTTGTGCTTACATGAAAAATAAGCATTACTCCCAAATAATATTGAATGATATTGTACAGACAAACTGTACTGTAAGCTGTCAGTAATTGCTGCCTGCTATATTTCAGTATTTTAAAATAATATAAAGAACAGGACAAATTTCAGTTCTTTTCTTGGACATATGTAGCCAAGTGTCATTTGCCTTTTCTGCTCCTTTTATACCAAATGCTTTTGTGTTATGAAAAGCAAAGCAGGCAAAATATTGTAAATGACAGAAAAAGGTGCTAAGTGGATGGGAGCCTTAGGAAAGTGTCCAGAGACAAATTCACCTGTGTAAATCCAGAGTAATTCCACTCACTGGAGCCAGAGTGGAGTTACTCTGGATTTACAGGGTCTACATGAGAGGAAAATTTGGCCCCCAGGCAGGGCCATCCCTACCAATTGCGGTGCTTTACACAGCCCGAGCACTTGCTTCCCCCTGCCTTCCCCCCTGGAGGATCTGGGCTGTGCTCAAGGCCTGCTGGGCTGCAGAGGCAGGAGCTGTGCAGGGCCTCTATGGGGGGCCCCACATGGGGCTCAGGGGATTAGTGGGGAGTCTGGCACTGGCAGCAGCATTACCCAGACCCAGGCTGCTCCGTTCCCCCCGTCTCAGCCATGTTGTGGGGGTGAGGGGTTGGGGAAAGAACCGCCCCCCGCTGCCAGGGTCCGGCCCCTGCTGCCAGTGCAGGCCCCCTGCTAATCCTCCGGGCTGTGTCCACTGCTGGGGGAAGAGGTGTACTGTGGATAGGTCGGGGGCAGAGCAGAGGAGAAGACGTAGAGGCAGGGCAGAGGGAGTTGTCCTGGGCCCCACACCCCCCTAGGGATGAACCTGCCCCTTGCAGTGGGCGCAGCCCACAGTGGGGCCGGCTAGGGGATAGGGCTGGCCACTGGAGCTGGTGCTGCTGTGTTTGGGCACCATGACATCTGGGGCAATTTGGTGCCCCAAATGTCATGGTGCTCAACGTAGCTGCATATTCTGTGTATGTCTAGGAACGGTCCTGCCCCCAGGCCTCCAAGGACCCAGTTGCCCACTGCCTTGCACTTTGTCAAGTATTTATATTTCCAATGGTGCAAAATGGTAGTAATATGCTGACAAATCAGAAAAGTAGCATTCTATGCCCTTTTCACACTCACTGTGCACAGGTGTCAGTGATGACATAAGGTAGACAAACATGCTCATTTTTTTTAATATAGTCTGATATCAAAGGATTGAGGGTCAAATTCTGTTTTCACTCATTCTGGCGTAAAAGCTGGAATAATTCCACTGACGTCAGGGGTGTTTCAGCTAAATTCCTAGTGGGCAGTTTGAAATGCATCTCGGAGAAACACTTCATGTACATTACCACAATTCAGCATTTAGTAGAGGCATGCAGGTAAGATAGCATGGAGTCTAAATTGCTTCACAGAAGATTGATTCACTGCCTATCATAGCTGATGCATTAGTAGTATGAGAGCATATCTGAGGAATCGTTGGTGACAGCTAGCAGTGTGCTTTGAAAATACATGCACTGCTAGTGTATCACCAAAATACTTGAATCAATCGGATAATTCTATCAGCTAGGTTAAAAACCTAACCAAAAAGCTTCATGAATCAGATATTCAGCATCATATGAAACACATGAAAAATGACATTCAGGAACCACAGGACCAGCGATCAGAACCACTGCCATCAGACAAAGCAGGAAAACATCACAGAAACAATTTTATATTCATGAGTGATAGAGCCCCAGTGACAGAATAATTAGAGTTGTTGAATTGTAGGTTGACCGTATTTCCCAAGGGGAAAATGAAACACCACATGGGGCTAGCCTGAGCTCCCACCCGCATGGGGTTGGCCCGAGCCGCTCATCTGAGCCCACCCCTTGCAGGGCTGGGCCAAGCTGCTCGCCCAAGTCCTGCCCCCATCCTCATGTGGGGCCAGGCTTGCTACTCACCTGACCCCTGCCTGCTTTCCACACGAGGCTGGGGTCATTACTCACCTGAACCTGCCTGCCCCCCATGTGAGGCTGAGGCTGGGGCTGGCATCCCTGCTCACTCGAGTCCTGCATGCCCCCCGCCAGAGCCCCCCTTCCTGTCCTGTGTGGGGCTGGCATCACTGCCTTCCCCCCCCACATTCCTCCACACCCCACTTTGTTGACAAAAGTTGTTCTTTGTCCTGTTTGCTCTTGCGAATGGGACAAATGCCCACTTTTGCCAAAAAAAGGTTTGGTCAGCCAGAACAAGGCTTAAACAAAGGACAGTCCTGGCCAAAATGAGACATATGGTCATCCTGTTGAATTGCTTCCAGTATAATCTCCGGTTTGCTCACTTTCTGAAAGTGGCACCTGGGTGAAATTTTACAGGCTTGATGTCTGCACAATGGACAATTTTACTAGAAAGTTTGAGCAGAGACGGAGGGGGAAAATTAATTTCTCAATTTATATATACTTTTCAAAACAGCTTTTACATCTGAAATCGCTGGGGGTGGGTAGGTATGAAATTTGGGGAGGAAGTAGCTTTCCTGGAGGAGAAATGGCTAAAGTGTTCTTAACTTCTTGGGCCAAATTCCATTCTTAATACACCATTGCAAGTGCAACTCCATTGATTTACATGGAGTTGCAAAAGTATAAATAGACAAAATGAGATGAATTTAGCTTCTTCTACATAGACAGAGGGCTGCAGATGTGCAAGTTTCTCCAGTCTGGACCATCTTGTTTTATGGACTTTGAAGCAGAGCTCCCATCGAATTTAGACTAGAGTTCAGCTTTAAAAATCAATGGAACAGTCAATGTCAGATTCTGCTTTCACTTTACGCCAATGTAAATCAGAAGTTAAGTCCATTGGTTTTACTTTGGCGTTATGTGTAATTTACACAGCCATTTATATCATCTCAGAATTTGGTACAGAGTTCTCCATGGAATTGCTCTCACTTACTCCAGCATAAGCCACAATATTTTACTCCATGCCTGAGTTTGTCCAGCACTGTTGTCTAAGGAAATGTTTCCCAGACTGTGCTATGAACATGCTGCCCCTGATCTCCTTAAAGTCAGTTAGAACTCTGCCACTGACTTTCAGTGGGAGCAGGATTGTTCCGCTCTCCTCCAGTGAAGCCCTTCAGTGAGGGGGTGTATAGAATACATTCAGATATTGGCAGAATATGGGTTAACTCTCTCCCTCTAACTCAGTGTTTCTCAGTCTGGGGTCGCCGCTTATGTAGAGAAAGCCCATGGCAGGCCAGGCCGGTTTGTTTACCTGCCCTGTCCGCAGGTCTGGCCAGTTGAGGCTCCCACTGGCCACGGTTCGCTGCCCCAGGCCAATGGGAGCTGCTGGAAGCGGTGAGGACCGAGGGACTTACTGGCCACCACTTCCAGCAGTCCCCATTGCCTGCAGTGGCGAACCGCGGTCAGTGGGAGCCGTGATCAGCTGGACCTGAGGACGGGGCAGGTAAACAAACCGGCCCGGCACTCCAGAGTCTTTCCCTACACAAACAGTGACCCCGGTCTGAGAAACACTGCTCTAGCTAGAGGAAGGAGGGAGAGCTGGACCGGCTGTGAAAAGTCAATTAATTCCCTCAAGCATTGTATAAGTGGGATGTCTGGCAAGGGGGTATGATCTGTAGGTTGAGGAGTTGAGCTGGGTAGATTGAGTTCCTCTTTTCTCTCTTGAGTGTAGCTGAAAGGAATCACATTTCAGACCTTTGTTTTGTGCGTGGCTGGAACAAACCTCTCTCTTTATGCTGTTAGCTTGGACTCTGGCTGAGGGGAGCCTTGTTGCATTTATGTGTATGCTTTACAGGACTAGGGATTTCTCTACATTTGATTTATTTCTCTGTTTTACCATGAAACCCACTCAAAGGGTTTTATGCAGAGTAGTGTTGTATCTTCCCAACTCCCCCACAAGAGAGAGAGAGAGCTGAGCTTCAGATGTGTTTATTAACAAGAACAAACCCTCTGAGGTTCTAAAGCTGAAAGAGATTATATTATGTAAAAAATCAATGATTTGAAAGCCAAAATGTTGAGAATCTCATCCTTCAAACTGTATCAAACAGCAAGAACCTATATTTATTCTTGGTAATCAACTCTGGAAAGGTAGTATCAGGACGGTGAGTCTTGTGAGACAGCCCTCAGTTATAACCCGTCTTAAGAAGTGTAACTTAAACACACAAAAGCCAAGAAATATAAAAATCTCAATGACTCCTGAACAGACCACTTCATATGATTCATATAATACAGGTTGTATTAGAAAAAAACATTTTTTTTTGATCCAGTAAGTTTTACAAATGTTGATAACAAGCACAAATGAGCTATTTATGGCTGGGCTTTATTTCTGGGGTTGTCCTTTCTTGTTTAAAAGAAAGTTAGCAATTAAAACAAAAACAACCCCCCACAACTCACCTTCATATACTTTATAGATATTTAAAGTATAATGTTGATTGTAATGAAGATCTGAGCTGTTTATCAGTTTAGTTCTTTGGGTGTGCTCCTCTCCAGCATCAGTGTTTTCTGTCTCATTGCCAGCTGAAACCATTTCTGGCAGTGCTGGGAATTTATAGGAATCTCGGTTCATAAAGGGCAACTTTCTTTTGGAGCAAAAGCAGCCCTAAATTACTTAAGAAAACTCCACAGCTGCAGATCATCTGACTTATATGACCCATTTCCAATAGACAGTGAAAATTCACTCTGTGGGTAAGGAAGCACCCTCATTTATGGAGGTAACTGAGCTACTGCCAACCAGTCTGACCTGTCCATAGTAAGAGAGGTTAATTATTGTAGCTTTACTTGCTAATAGCTTCCTAACTTTCATAGACACAACATCTGACCATTTTTATTGGCTTAAAATTCCATTTCTTACATCTACTTCCTCTTTAAGTGCTACTTAAGCATGTGTGATTTCACTCCCCCCATTAGACTGACTTAGTATGAAAGAAAGAAACCTGCTATTTATTTATTAGTACCTCAGTCTTTTCCTACAGGGAGCTGTGACTGTGCCCAGAACTTTGCTTGCTACTGCATTTTACCTGGAGAGGAATGAAGTAATTTACAATCACTAGCTATAAAACAGCCCCATTCATCCTGCTGTATGAAAGCAGAACACAGATCTAGCCATTTCAGTCAGCATTATATTTTTCAGGTCTATCTCTAATGCCTTTCTTCTAAGATTTTAGGAAAATTGAAGTCCAAGGCAGTGAGCATGCAGTGCCATAAAAATTTCCTGAGTGCCTAAGCCTGTGTAGACATCCGTCTGTAGGGACTGCTTATTATCTACCTCTCATCATTCTTTCTTCCTTTGACTGGTAATTACCTGTCTTGTGAGAACATACGCTTTTCAGGTGCTAAATTGGTATCTGCAAACAGTTCTTTCCTCCCTTAATTTCCTTTGCTCTTGCTTTCGCCTATAGCACAAGGCAGGCTACCCCCATGGTGTTATGGAATCCACTCTCTGTGTTGGAGATGACTGAGCAACCAGAAGTATCCAGTGACTGGAATTCACCTGATGTTTCTTTAAATAAGAATAATTTTAAAAAAGCCACAGACCTCACCGCCCCCAACACATTTCCCTTATTAATGCACATGATGCCTTTCTCTCAATGGAAATCACCCAGCCCACTCAACATGCCCTAGGTAATAATGGCCTAATGCATTTTCTCAAATGTTCCTAGAACAGTGTTCAGTCCTTAACAGTATTTCTGTGAAGCTGCCTTCTGTGATCTGGGGGAAATACATAAAGACACCGTCAGTGGGAAATGGGTTAGAAAAGCAACTTCATTTTCACCATATTACATCATTGGTAGTTTATTTTATTTTTTTAACTCAAGGTATTGAAATCATCGTGTCTTGGGAAAGGGTTCAAGAGTGCCAGGCAATAGATACCCTCACTGAATTGCTTACGGCAGTGTTTCCCCTCATGAGTTGGGGATTGCAGAGTTTAAGGCCCCAGTTCTGCAGTTGGCTCAGCACAGATGGGTCCGGTCACCCATACAGATCTGGTTACAGGATTGGGCCCCAAATTATTATCATTTTAAAACAGGAAATTTCCAATTTTTAGAACAAATAGAAATCCACTGGCATTTTTTTCATATTTATGCTGCTTCTGTGAACCCCCTTCCACAGTTCTCAGTTTTCTCTTCTGCTTTTTTCTGTGCATCCTAAGCTCTACACTGCTGCGTGATCTCCAAGATCTCCTTACAGTCTCCTTGGCAATCATTAGTGCTGTGTGTGATGTATGTCCCCTGGTTTAGATGCTGATCTCTGATTGGGTGATTGTCTGAAGATTCTAAAGCATAATTTTGCTTTTATTTGTAGTCAAGAAAAAATTAAGATAAATACACACAACTTAGAGCATTGAATGAGCCCAAAGTGAAGTGTCTCAAGGCCTGCTTCTCCCTTCATTGCTTCCTGCAACAGCTACAGTCATCAGATGCTGCAGTTGAGGGTCCCCATGGTAAAACTCTTGAAGTTTGGAGGTAGGGAGGGTGTAGGCTATGGAAAGGTGTAGGCTATGGAATTCCTATCCACAAGAAATGAGGTTGCTGCTTTTAGTTGTCAGTATAAGAACCTATTCTTTGTGCAGGCCATCCCCCGATAATGTTGGCTAGGATAGCCTCTCATCAACTTCCTGGACAGTATCATAAAATGATTCCATGCATGAAAGAAACTAAATTCTATTTCTTGGAAAAAGATTACACCTCTTACTTCGGTATTTGGAACCTGTTTGCTGTGGTAATGGGGCCAGTAGAGATACACAGATGCACAGTTCAATAGACTTGCAAAAGCAATTCCATTCTGGAATCATAGAATCATAGAATATCAGGATTGGAAGGGACCTCAAGAGGTCATATAGTCTAACCCCTTGCTCAAAGCAGGACCAATCCCAAACTAAATCATTCCAGCCAGGGCTTCGTCAAGCCTGACCTTAAAAACCTCTAAGGAAGAAGATTCCACCCCCTCCCTAGGTAACCCATTCCAGTGCTTCATCATCCTCCTAGTGAAAAAGTTTTTCCTAATATCCAACCTAAACCTCCCCCCTCCAACTTGACACCATTATTCCTTGTTCTTTCATCTGGTACCACTGAGAACAGTCTAGATCAGGGGTCGGCAACCTTTCAGAAGTAGTGTGCCGAGTTTTCATTTATTCACTCTAATTTAAGGTTTCACATGCCAGTAATACATTTTAATGTTTTTAGAAGGTCTCTTTCTATAAGTCTATAATATATAACTAAATTATTGTTATATGTAAAGTAAATAAGGTTTTCAAAATGTTTTAGAAGCCTCATTTAAAATTAAAATGCAAAGCCCCCTGAATCGGTGGCCAGGACCCAGGCAGTGTGAGTGCCACTGAAAATCAGCTCGCATGCCGCCTTCGGCACGTGTGCCGTAGGTTGCCTACCCCTGGTCTAGATCCATCCTCTTTGGAACCCACTTTCAGGTAGTTGAAAGCAGCTATCAAATCCCTCCTCATTCTTCTTTTCTGCAGACTAAACAATCCCAGTTCCCTCAGCCTCTCCTCATAAGTCATGTGCTCCAACCCCCTAATCATTTTTGTTGCCCTCTGCTAGACTCTTTCCAATTTTTTCACATCCTTCTTGTAGTGTGGGGCCCAAAACCGGACACAGTACTCCAGATGAGGCCTCACCAATGCCAAATAGAGGGGAATGATCACATCCCTCGATCTGCTGGCAATGCCCCTACTTATACAGCCCAAAATTCCATTAGCCTTCTTGGCAACAAGGGCACACTGTCGATTCATATCCAGCTTCTTGTCCACTGTAACCCCTAGGTCCTTTTCTGCAGAACTGCTTCCTAGCCATTTGGTCCCTAGTCTGTAGCAGTGCATGGAATTCCACACTTAGGACAGAAGAGTCCATAACTTGGTTGGTTGTACAGCTGTTGAAATGCTAATGTATCTGACATGCATGCATTGCAACATTTACTGTGGTAAGTTAGGGAAGAAACAGTAGGGAGGATACATAATTCTTGTTTTTGTTTTGGGACACTCTGTGTGCCTACTTGCTGTAGCCAGTCTGGGGTCAGCATCATGAGAAATTGGATGTGGCAGACACTAGGTGTACTCATTAGCTATGAAGCTGCTTGGGTGGCTTCCACTGTGGGCAAGCAACTTGGTAGGACACACCCAGAGTCCCTCTCTGAACATAGAATCAATAGGAACTCAAGTGGAGGGGGAGGAGTATATAAAAGAAGGAGTGGGAGCCTGACTGAAAAAAACAAATAAAAAAATCCCTTAATAGTGGAGCTATTCAAGGGCCAGAAGGGTCTGGCATAAGGATTGTATTCCAGGGATTTAGGAAGTTTGTTGGGTTTAGACTGCTGGCCATCTTGTCCCACCGGAGAAGAACTGGACTAGAATTATGTTAGGTTGCCCTTGCAGAGACTCAAAGGAGTTTGAAGAGACTGGGATTATCACTTCTTTCCCAGATTTTCAGGTGTTTACATATCATACAAGCCATGGGCTTGGACACCATTACATGGAGACTTAGAAAAATAAATTATCCCAGAAAAGTGCCCATGGGAAGGTATGTATATGCATGTGCATAAATATATTTCACATTTAAACTTGTAAAAGTAACAAATACAAAAATTGGGGAGCCGTGCCCTGAAAATGTTGTCTTTGAATGAGTTGCAAGTAAACTATTATGTATTTGTATAAATTGAACATTTTCCTACAGAGAGTTTGTGCCACTCTCCTGTCAGCGACATAAGTGTGAATATATAAGGAGTTATATAGATAGATAGATATTAAAAAGTCCTGAAAAGACTATAATCTGGGCTGTACCACAACAGAAAGGTCAACTGAGGTACAGAAAGGGGAAAGAAATTATATGTCTGCTGTTAACAGAAAGCCTTCCTCAAACCTGTTACAATAGGGTAACCACAACTGTCTTTTAATAAGTGAAATATATATTTAATTTTTTGTAGACACTGTATATAGTTAAACATGAACTGAATTCAAATTTGAGCAGGCAATTCCTTGATAGCTATTTCCCATTAGTTGAAGACTCTCTAGTTAAGCTAAATAGGCAGTAATAAGTAATGTAAGCCATGGAGTAATTTGAATGGAAGTTTCATTCTCTTGTGGATCGACATCACTAAGTTTTATATCGTTTTGTTTATTGTGACATTAAAGCAAAAATAATGACAGAGTAACAAAGAAGATAATGAATTTTTTAACATTTTTCTTTCTTTCTTTCTTTCTTTCTTTCAATACAAGCAAAATATATGCTGACAATGTTGTAATACTTTCCAATTACAATATTAATATATCTCTAATATGCATCTGTTGCTGCAGCTACAAGTCTATAAGACATGCAGTAGCAGTCAGTAGGTTTTAATTTTTTCCCCTTCAGAAAGGGTTCTTTGTACATTTATTATGAAAGTGATTCCGATCTGATTTATCCTGTACAAAGAAATTTCCAGTCTGCAGAATTTGTGACAGGCATCATTTCCACTAACTGCAAAATAACTGCACATGATAGATTCTTTGCTAATAGCTAATTGCTAATAGCTTAATGTGTCTATTTTTTATTGGCAGCTAAGTTTTTGATTTTTTTTTAAACTTCCCTTCATTTTCTTTCATGCAGCACCCTCAGGCTAACATAAACTCTTAGGCTAACAGTAACGTGTGGAAACAGGATGTGATGGCATGGCAGATCTCTCTAAAGCAGGGCCCTGTCAATATTAATAACTGCTTATCTGGTTCAGTGGCGACCTCTCCTTTTGAATCTGTGTGTTCTCCTTGAGGGGACAGACTGTATTGATGATCCAGACACAGCCACTGTAACTGACATTTCTGCACTCAACCAGTGGCTCAAGAAATCCAAATGTATAATATCACCCAGGTGTAGAAGTTGCGACATAAAATGAGTGCTGACAGAACCATACCACTGTATGACTACTGAAGTATAAGATGCTAATTTAGTTTTGGCTGCAGAACATAGAAAGTAAGGAATTGTTCTAGAAAATTTTAATATTGCCTTTTATTTTCTGTAAGAAGATTTTTCATAGACTGTTCGTTGAAGATTCTAATGCTTCCAATTACTAGTAATAGTGAATTTTTGCTTTTTTGTGTGTTGTTTTTAATAATGCTTGTTTATATGTTCTGCCTCATTCTAAGTATCCATTACTCTTTTTAAACCATCTTGAGGGGTGCATTCATAGTAGTAAAGAAATTGATGCTGCTAGCCAAACTTTTTCAAAATATAAGTATCACTGGTTAATAAAAAATCTTTAATGATCCTTTTATCTGAAGACATCACAGCACTCAAGAACTATTGTGATTATATAAATAGCTATAGAGACAAAAAGGTAAATAATGCTTTATGAACATTAAACCTCCAAACCAAGGGTCAGTATTATACCTATTTTACAAACCCAGGTACAATGTGATTATGTGTCTTGCTTAAAGTCATACAGCAAGTCAGTGGCAAAGCTGGGAAGAGACCCCCTATATTCCTTATTCACATGCTATAGCTTGACCCATTGGCCACACTTCTGTACGTGTAGAGTTCATCCATTAGGAAAACTATCTGCTCATATCTTGCAATTTATGCAACATCATGATTCCTACTCAAGTGTCAAGATTACTCCCATATGTTCATGAGTGATATCTCCATCACTTAGGATCAAAAGGTTGTGAAAGCTTGATATAAATTAACTGTTTCCATTTACTACTGATTCACCCTAAGGATTTGGTTTTAATCACTTCAGGGAAGGGAGAAAGTTGCCATGCGTACGATGTTCATTGAAAGAAATCATATATGCTACTGTCGTTGCAGTAGAAAGAAGGAAAGATTTTCTTGTTATAATCCATTAGTGTCAGGAAAAAACAACAACCAAAAAATCCTCAAACAAAATCACTGATACTTTTTTTAAAAAAATGGATTTAACATTAGTTCTGATTTTACTTACCTTTGTTGGAGGTACATAGAATAAAAGGCTAAAGAATGGGTTTTACTATTTTGTGAACTATGAAAATCAGTAAAATTTAGAGGAAATCTAATTTATTTCTATGAATCATTTATGCAGCCTTTCTTCCACCCTGTATTATTTAGTATTCATATTATGTAATCGACCTCATTAGGATATCGATACCGGCTTTCAGGTGATAATATACTCAACTAAATACTAGTATTATTGACATGCAAGTTCAAGGCAGTACAACCAAGGCAAGCAAGGGAAAATTTTTAATTGTTATTTGTGTATTTATTTGCATTTATAAAAATAGAACCAGCCCAAAGTTTTGTGTGAATAGATATGACACAAACCAACTCCTGTAAACTTATTTTTCAAGAGGGCCACAAACATTATAATACAGCCTGTTATTTTTAAGGCCTCAGCAGATGTGAGTAACTGCTCCTCAAAGCTTTTGGTTTATTTTCTGTACCCATCTAATTCAGTATTTTAAATATGGACTGTTAACTCCTTCTCCAGTATAAAATCTCGATGTGCTATTTGTGTTAATATTTCTGTGCTCACTGCTCCAGCCTTTGTACAGCATTGATATTTTGAAGGTGTTGTGTTTGTTAGCCAATTGTGCACCAATAGGAGATGATTAAGCACTTTCATCAGCGGTGCTCAGTAAGTTATTTGCAACAGATTGCAACTTTGCTGAATAAGCATCATCACTTCCCTCAGTCTCACAAGCCAAGCCCACTGCTCTTTGTCCACTGGGGAGTATAACATCAGAGAAAAAAAAATACTTATTTAGGGCCATAGTCAGTGATGAGCTGCCAAAATCTTAGGAACCAGTTCCCTACCGAGTCTTCAGCGGCATGGCTCCGGTGGGTGAAGGATCTGCCACCGAAGACCTGGTAGGGAACCTCCCAGTGAATACACCTCCCATCCATGTCCTGCCCCCAACTGTCCCCCTCAGAAACCACAACCCATAACCCCCGCCCCCTACTCCTTGTCCCCTGACCACTCCTTCCCGAGACCCCCAACCCTAACTGCCCCCCAGGACTCCACCCCCTACCCCCTTGTCCCCTGACTGCCCTGACCACATCCACCAACACCCCGATAGACCCCCAGAACTCCCACGCGGCACTTACCCAACCCCACCTTCCCCATTCCCTGACCACCCCCCAAGAACCTCTGCCCCATCCAACCCCCCCGCTCCCTGTCCCTGTCCCTTACTTATCCAATCCCCGCAACCCCAGCCTCTTATCTCTGCCGAGGCTGGGCCAGAGCTGCACCGTGTGACCAGAGTCAGGGCTGGGGACCGGAGCTGGGGCCCTGCCGGGGCCAAAGCTGTGTCACGTGGCTGGAGTCAGGGCCTGGGATGGGGCCCAGGCCGGAGCCGCGCGGCAGGAGTTGAGGCCCAGTCAGGGCCAGAGCTGTGCCGCATGGCCACAGTCAGGGCCCGGCCCGAGCTGGAGCCGTGCGGCCGCAGTCGGCCCGGGGCCTGGCCTGGAGCCAGAGTTGGGGCCTGCCTGAAGCTGCGTCTTGCAGCCAGAGTCAGGCCGAGCGGCACCTGGAGCCCTCCTCGCACCCCATCCCCACCCCAGTTCACCTGCAGGAAGCCCTGCTTCCCGTGAATCAGCTGATTCGCAGGAAGCAGGGGATGGGGAGGAGAAACCTGGGGGAGCGTCAGAGGAGGAGGTGGAGCTAGGTGAGCTGGGGCCAGGGGCAGGGCAGGGAGTTGCCACAGATTTTGTTAAATTTAAAAGCCTTTTTAGAACCAAGACAACCGGTTCTAAAAGGGCTTGTAAATTTAACAACTGGTTCCCGCGAACTGGTGGGAACTGGCTCCAGCTCACCACTGGCCATAGCCTTCCACAGATCCCTTCATAGGATTGATACTGCAATCAAGGAGAGTTTTGTTTAAAAACATCAATGGTGCCGTATGTTCAGTATCAATTCAAAGTCATACATTTTGCAGGAGGCATAATGTCTTAGCTACTCATACTGAAGCATTGGGCAGGGGCCGGTGTCCTGCTTCTTCAGCTGCTGCTGCTACTTGTATTTTGGAGTCCTCTCTAGTACAATGTGTGTTACATCATTGAAGGTCGTGTCCCTGCATAAATCTCCCATGTAGCAGATGGGAAACTCTGTTTCCCCCCTTAGTTGCTTTAAACACTGATTATTTTCTAGAGCTGAATGAAAATTTTCCATAATTTTTTTTAAGGAAATAGCTTTTCTATTTCTTTGAGGAAACGTAGCTTTTTGACAAAACAACTTTTGTGAAAAAATAACCAATTTTCACTGAAACAGTTTAAGTTTTCAGCAACTGAAAATATTCAAAATAACTTTAGATAAAATAAAAAAAAATCTTCTGCACTACTCTTCTTGTCCTCAGTTTCCCTTATAGCAGTCAGCAATGAAATTTAAATAATAAAGAAAGGAAAAAAAATGTAATCTTCTGAAGTGGGACTGTAGTGGCATGTAAAGTAAAGTGCTTTGGCAGTAAAGAACTTCACCATGTCCTGTAACTCTCAATAATTTATTGCACTTGTCAGTGAAGAGAGGTAGGATGCTATCAAACAACTGAACAAACTGTGAAAAGGATAATAAAGGTGCAGAGAATAGCTTCATATTAACACCACAACAGAAAAAATATATGCATCGGTTCAGAACTGAATCTAGGACTTGTAGCTTCATCCGCGGAAGATAAAGGGCAAATGTCCCATAGATTTACATGGGACCAGGATCGGATCTCCAACATTACACTGATGCTAGCTAGAGAAGTTACATTTTAAGGCCCAGGGACCAGAATCTGATATTAGTTGATCCATTGACTTTAGATAGAATTATTCCAGATTTACACCAGGATAATTGAGAGCAGAATCTGATCCCAGGTTTTTAGAACAGTGCATAGTAAGATGTGTGCATGCACTTTTCTATGTGCAATAGCACGGGTAATCTGAATAACTGTACTTGTAAATGACTGTGTAATCTGAGTAACTGTACAGTTATGTTGAAAATGACTACTTAGATGTATAAGAACTCATTTACATGAGTGGATATTATGTTTATGTGTGTAATTGCCATAATTACATACAGAAATACTTTCTGCATGCAATATTAACTATCTAGGCCTAAAATGAGAATAGATTCAATTAAAATTTTTTAAAATGCAGTTGTTGTATTCTTGTCCTTACCATGCACACTATTATCTTTAAAGTTTGAACTAGCCTTGATGGCAACAGTAATTCTTTATTATTTTGAAAATTGCGAATGATATTTATTTAAACTACCTCTGTACAACTCTGCAAACACTGTTGCTACTCCAGTTCTGATCTTCTCTTGAGCAGCTGCTGCTCATCAGGACAGACAGAGAACTGGTTTTATGATGTGGGACAAAGTGGGACCAGCATGAGAAAACAACCAGAATTTTTATTTGTGATGCGAGTTGATGTTCTATGTCTTGGTTTCCTAATATAGAGCTTCCCTCTACTGGGCACTCACATGTTAGGATGATGGATGCCAAATAAGTGCTCATAATAATAACAATAATATTAACTCCTATGGAAAGGGTAATTCTAAAATAATGGTATGAATACATATTATTAATACATAAACTCCTATGTGTGTTTCAGCATGTATCAGTTTAGTTTAACAAGCATGAGTGATACATAGAATATGTTGCCTGTGGGAAACATTGTGGATTAATGTAACAACAGGATGCGTGTCTGAGGGCTGAAAGAGGCTGAAGAGATGTATAAGTTTATTTTGTCAAGTGTAATTTATTCTAAGAAGATATAAGTATGTGCACATAATGGGATCCAAGCGCTGCTATAGTCAATATCCTTTGTTACGGAATGGTAATTGCTTTACTTTCCTGCTATTCACAGACTCATTAAGTCCACCTAAGGCAGAAGTCTGATCTTACCATCTTTTCTGATTGCCTTTTCTCCATTAAAGTCATTTCCCTCAAGCCATCTTTCAGCCAAAAGATTTATCTAACTTGCAGCCTATATGTACCTGGTTCTCTACATTTCTGCATTTGAAGATGTTTCATTTATGTTCTCAGTTGCTTATCTCTTCATTTCCATCAGTGCTTCAGGGTTTCAATATCAATGAGTGCAGGTTCTTTCCTCCTCCCAGAATTTATGCTGGTGTCAGAGCCAAAGAAGGCCCATTATGGGGGAGCTGTTTCTTCACTGATAACAGGTTAATTTCCTCAGTGTTTTATAATAACTACATTTCATTGAGTAATTTTGCCAAGTAAAATAGAGTAACTATGTGAAATCTCATAGTAATGCATCACATGTGAGAAGACCATCCCAAAATCACAATAGCTGACATATGTTGCTCTAAAGAACCACTGATTTATCAAGAGTAGTTACCAGGTAGTCATGGGTTGAAGTCAAATTGATGATTCAAAAGCCCTTTCAGGGAAACGATTCTTCAAATGCTACATCAGAGATACTTCCTGGTTCCCTGTCCTCTGCCGTAGCTAGGGTCAGAAAGAAAGAAAGATTGCAGATGAGTGTGACAATCTCTTTCTTGCTGGCTTGCTTTCTTCTGTTTATGGTCCTGTATAGATTTCCATATATGCTATAATCAGAGATGGCTTGGCCTGCAAAATTTCCCAGAGTTTGTGATATTTGGGTCACCATACAAATGGTCTAGATGCAAGTTTGGAACTCAACATAATCTTTCACCAAGGTTGTTCAGATTTGAGGCATGGCTGTGCAGCTTTGGGGCATTGGTTTGGTTCATAACAGGGCCAGTCACAAAGAACTGATCTAGATCGAAATGTTTCCTAAATTTGGGGAGCGCTTGTTGGAGACAGTGGAGCTGGCTCATCTCTAGATATAACATGGTAAGGAGGCATTAAGGAAGGTGTCAAACACTAAAGATGATTCCACCATATGACATCCTCTGCTGGCTTTTGTACAGCCACATTATATACCTACCACGTAAAGAATGTTTTTTTAGACCTCTCACTGACCAACTCCCAGCTTCACAGAGAGTAGATTGCAGATGTCTATAACAGCGCTCAGTGATGGATGAGCAGAGCATCAAATATTTCTATCATTCTCGGTTCATGCACTCGAGATCCATACACCCTCATTTTATGGAGCTTCCTTTCTGAAAAAACTGCAGTGTAGCATACCCTGAGATAGCAGCAATTCTCTCTTCTGACCTGTATTGCAGTGCAAACAGCTAATATCAATCCAGCACTGTCTCATTCTGCTTCACTGATCTCTAATGAGGAAAACTAATGGGATGTAGTTAGAAGTTTTTGTCAAGGAGCGAATATATGATAGTATGCATAAGTATTTGTCTATAGTTTTATCTTTCCATAGCCATGCTAATATTCCATTTGGTCTTTGTCATAGTGAAAATATCACTTCTCTATCTAATCCTGCGTGTATGGATTTTCTGAGTGCCAATTAAATTATAAGCAGTTCTTTGATTACACAATTTCCACTGCCTGCTTCATTCTCCACCTTGTCTTTGATGGCTCATAAGTGTTACAGGGCGAAAGAACTGCATGTTCAGGGAATTTTCTTAAAAGCTGATAATTGTTAATTTCCTCATTGATTTGTTACTTTTATGCATCCTCTCTGTGATGGGCTCAGAGACAAGAGGGTCATACCATAGAGAAGGTAATGGGGATCATAGACTACTGTGTTTATAATGCATATGCCAATTTATGAATGGCAACTTTCATGCCACCTCAGGAGAAAAACAGTAAAATTCGCCTTGTTTTGCCACAGTGACGTCAACGTAGTTCCAATCAGCTTAATAATCTTATGGATTTGCTTATTTTTAATTCATTTTTCCATATTATTTTTTCCTTCAGTTGTGTAGTTCTGTAATGTAATTATCTTGTATGTTGATTTGATGACCTTATTTTATTAGTTAAGATGTTTTAATTACTCTGGTTGCTGTGTGTGTTGATAATTGCTCCATATTATGATAATAGTTTCAAGATCATGAATAATATGTAAGACCTCATCTTCTGAGCCATTATTAAATTGTATTGTAAACTGCAGAAGAGATTTAAATTCATTTTAAGGCTCCCTTTGCTGTGTAGAGATAATATAATGGGTGTGATAAAAGCAATAAAAATCTCATCTCCAACCATCTTTAGATTTCACAACAAATGTCCAATTATTTTCCCCACAATCTGACCCATTCTGAACTTTGTTAATTTGTGATATAAAAATCCAATTTCCTGTTAATATTTCTAAAATACATTAATGAACTGCTCATACAAATTAAAACCATATACAAGATAAACATAATGGGCCTGATCCTGAAGTCCCTCCCTGGTGCTAAATCATGGCATTGACACAAGTCCTGCATTGTTGTGCTCTGGCAGGAGCACACTCTGAGTCATAATCTGCCTTTATTTCTCCCCTTGCTCTGGGGGCAGGTAGCCTGTCCCAGGACTATACCTGGCATTGTGTACTTACACTGGTGCAGCTATGGTGTCCAGCACTTTGTCCATTCTTCTCCCATTCCTGCTCAGGAGAATCTTTTGATTAGAAGTTGGGAGATGGTGTTACTTCTGCATTTGGCATTGATGCTACAGCTGCTAGAATACTGCAGTTCAACAAGGATGCTGATAAATTGGTGAGGGTTCAGAGAAGAGCTTTGAGAATGATTAAAGTGAAAGACTCACAGAGCTCAATCTATTTTGCTTAACAAAAAGAAGGTAATAAGGTGACTTGGTCACAGTCTGTAAGTACCTACATGTGGAACAAATATTTGAGAATGGGCTCTTCAGTCTAGCAGACAAAGATCCAGTGGTTGGAAGTTGAAGCTAGACAAATTCAGACTGGAAATAAAGTGTAATTTTGTAACAGTGAAGGTAATTAACCATTGGAGCAATTTATCAAGGATTGTAGTGGATTTTCAATCACTGGCAATTTTAAAATCAAGAGTAGACTTTTTTTTAAAAGATAAGCTCAAGTTATTTTGTAGACATTCTCTGTCCTGTGTTTTATATAGGAGCTTAGACTAGATGATCACAATGGGCCCTTCTGGCTTTGGAGTCTATGAATCTATAAACCAGGGGTAGGCAACCTATGGCAGGCATGCTGAAGGTGGCACGCGAGCTGATTTTCAGTGGCACTCACAGTGCCTGGGTCCTGGCCACTGGTCATTTTAATTAAATTTTAAATGAAGCTTCTTAAAACATTTTAAAAAATTTATTTACTTTACATACAACAAAAGTTTAGTTATATATCAAAGACTTATAGAAAGAGACTTTCTAAAACATTAAAATGTATTACTGGCACGCGAAACCTTAAATTAGAGTGAATAAATGAAGATTCGGCACATCACTTCTGAAAGGTTGCCGACCCCTGCTATCAACCATGGGGGTGGGGGAGGAACGAAGCCAAGACTGCCCATTATCCTTCCTTTCCTGCCCATTCCCACCCACATGCATGGAGGGGACGTAGTTGCGCTATGAAGACTGCTTTCCTTCCCATGTAGCTACCTACAGCTGGGTAGCCTATAAAGGGGAGCAAGGGGTGGGCAAGATGTGCCAAGTTCTTCTCTTCTCTTCACTTTTTAGTTAGTGCAAATTCTCACTGAATCCAAAGACTTCATTGACATGTGTAGAGACGAATCCTGGAGTCCTTACTTACTTTTTATTCAACCGTTACTCAGGCAGAACTCAGTAAGGATCCCAGAATTCGTCCCTATGAAAGTTTTAAAAAAATAATAAAATAAAATTTTATACAGAGATATAAAATAAGAACAATCGGCCTGATCCAAATTCCACAAAGACAATGAGCATTTTTGACTGACTTCATTGAGCCTTGAACCTGTGTCAGTGAATACCAGTTTACACTTGTGACTTTCCAGAGTAACTCCAGTGGTTTCCAGGGACATGCTCCACATTGACACAGATGTAAGGGAGAGTTGAACTTGTCCCAGTAAATATCAGAGGGACACTGCCACAACAAAAATCCTATCAAACATCTCCTTACTTACGTTAATAACTCCTTAGATCATTTAAAAAAAAACAACCTTCCCGACCATACTCCCTTTAGCAATCTAATGTACTTTGCACCATTTGCACTCTTTTTAAAAAAACTTTCTGCATATTACTACATTCGGATAACAAAACTAGATTGACCACTTTGCCCACTTGTATTCAGTTTCACTTCTGGTTCTTCTGAACTAGCAGAATGCTGTGGATGTTGTTGTGTTTGAATTTCAAGAACCGCACAGAAAGGTTTACATTTAAAAACAGGCATTATTTTTCACTGTAAGATGTTTCTATTTTTGTTTTTTGAAGGAAGGAAATGATTTTAATCATTTAAAGTGGGATAGAGGAATTGCCCTACTAAATCAGGTCAGTAGGGCATATAATCTAACTAATGTCTTGGATAGTGGCCAAGACCAGATGCTATAGAGGAGGAGACAAGAAACATGCAACAGGCTTTTGTGAAATTACTTACCCACAGAGAAAGTTTCTTCCTAATCCCCATTAATCAGAGGTAGGTTTATGCCCTGAAGCATGAAGATTTGTACTCTTGGATTATTTATTTTAAGACTTGCTGTTGTAATTATGATATTCCCATTATCCATATAAATGTCCAATACTATCTGCTGAGGCCTATTAAGCTCTTGGCTTCAGTGATCTCTTGTGGCAGTGAATTCCACAAGCTGAATATATATTACACGAAAAAGTCATTATTTTATAGATCCTAAATTTTGGGCCTATATTGCTTGTCTTTTGTCCTTTAAAAAATAAATTAAATGCATCAGAGGCAGCTTCTGAAAGACACATATCTGAAGATACTTGTTATTTCACCTTCCTTGTACATGGCAAGGCTTTTTAGAAGGCTAAAACAAAATGGCATAAATGAGGGCAAATCCTTTGCATAAGGCAGCATTTACTGAAACGTATACATCACTACTGAAAATATGGCACTGAATGAACTTGCTCTGCAGTGCCTGAGCTAGAAAACAGGAAGAGAAACAATAGAGAAATGTTAATAATTGTTTGAGTAGAAGTTAATTAACCTGCATGAATTTAGCTAAGTAGGCCTAGAGTATACACTGTCTTCATTTTTCATTTATATGCAAAATTGTTCCATATTCTATCCGTGGATGCTACTTTGGGATTTTTATTAACTGCAGGGTTTTCATTAATTGCTTATAATTAAATCGTTATGCACTACAGTATATATTGCATTTCTATAAAATATTGAAAATGGGAAGCAAATATGTTTTTAGGACACAAAGAAGTAGGTTAATATGGTTTCTGGTGTTTGTTGCAGTACTGTATCACGTTGCTTTTCCTTACTCTTTGCATGCCACAGAGTAACTCTTACCCTTCATATTTGGACACTTTAAGTTCTGAAACAACAGAAGTGTTGGCAGTCTTTGTATGGGAATATTTTCATGAGAATCCATCACTGGATTGGGGGTGTTGCTTAATTCCCATTAGCATCAGCCTCAAGAGATATCTCTTTTCAGGAGTAGCATCTGTTGGAAAGACCCAGAATAAAAATATTAAACAAATTTATCCTTAGAGAACCTAGACTGACATGAAATGAGAAGGAGATAACCGGTCTGGCTTCTGCTACGGAAAATTGTGCCTCTCCAATCTATGAGAATTCTTTGAATGTGTCAGCAACATAATGGATAAAGAAGACCCAGCTGACATAATTTATTTGGCTTTTCAAAAAGTCTCTAACAAAGTCCATCAAAAGAGGCTGTTGAGGAAATTGTTTGCTCACAGGAGAACAAGTAAAATACTTTCATGCATCTGAAACTGGCTAAGAGACAGAAGGCAAAGAGGAGGATTAAATGCTCAATTTTCAGCATGGCATTAGGCTGGCAGTGCAAGGCATCCTCTTGCCCATGTCCCCTTTGGCACCCAAAGAGCTGTGGTTGGGAGAAGCAGCAATGAAGACGGTGGAGGAAGGGAGAATAGCAGGGAGCTGCATGAGGATGCAGCTCATGTGGATGGAAAGGGGGCAGTGAGGAACCAGAGCCTACTGGTGGGAGGACATGAGTGTCTCCTGGCTAATCTCACATGTCCTCACATGTCCTCTGAAAGCATGTAAAAGTGGCACACTGTAGCAGGTACCAAGCAGCAATGGGGGGATAGAATTCATACCTCCAATCCCTTGGAAGACCAAGGGCTGCAGCCTTTGGGGGGTTTTAGGGAGTGCAAAGCTCCTGCCCTAACATGGCCTCCCTATGTACAGTGCCACTAAGGCATTTAAGGGCTACAATAGCCAGTTTCACCTTACATGAAGTTGGCAGCAGGAAATGTTAAATTCCATTATAATCAGTGCTTTTCATGAATTCATGAGCTTTGACTGCTGCCCAAATTAAGTCAAAGGAACACAGGCCATATAAAATAAGCACACCATAGCAGTCAAGCAACAAAAGACACATACAATAGCAAACATCTCTGTCTATGCGTTGCTATTTTTCTCTGATTTATGCCTTCCGTCATGGTGTGTACTATCTCGTCATGGGTAATGTAGTGTTTAGCATCTGCCCTATTAAATTTCATTGTCGGTGTTTGTAGCTCAGACTAGTAAAATAAACTGGAAATATTTGTGTCATAGACCTAACAGGGCCATAAAATATGGGAGATATAATAGATTTGATCAACAGCATAAAATGGTCTTCATCAAACTATTTCCTTGGAGAAGTCCAGCTGTAAATATTCTTCATCTCTCTGTGTTCACTAATGCAGTGGACCTCAGGGTAGTGATTCTCTTTGCCAAGAGAGCTGGCTTTGTTGATTTCCCATGTTTGAGTGTGCAAATAATTCAGAAAAAGAAAGAATTGGAAGAAAAAATGAGTCTCCATATTTTACTATGAAAGATTTCCTAAGGAGAAAATAAAAAAGGCCCTTGGCGCCAGTCAATAACGTATCACACTGAATCTGTGGAAAACATGCATATTGTGTTCAGGGAAATGCAGCTTTCATTTCCTTCCTCCACTCCTGAATGTGATGTGAAATATGGCATCCAGTGCAGTAGGAAGTAATCAAGTTTGTTTAAATTTATCAGGATTTGGTTAATTTCCAAAATGTTGTGGGAACTTCTGAGAAACAAGGAAGACTGAATAAAAGAGTCCAAAAGCCAAATTCATTCCTGGTGTAACTCTAGTGAAATGTTTGGCCCAATATGTGGGCAGAGAATTAAACCATCTAGTCTACATTTGTTTGTGGAAGCAAAGTTCATTACAGCTCGATACACATGCCAAAGCCCAGTTGCCATGATGGCAATTTTGGACTTTTGGGCCATGAATAACTTTTGTCTTTTTAACTGGGTTTGTTTGAGAAATGGAAGAAATAGACTATTTCCCTGCATTTGGTATTTCTCATACTTGATAAAATATTGATTTTAGGCATTTGGGCAGATGCCTCAGCTAGCATAAATCAGATTAATTCCTGTGTCATCTCTGGAACTACACTGATTTACATCTGCTGAGGATCAGGTCCATAGGATTTTGTGGATATTTTTGTTGGCTGGATCTTTTTATTAGTAATGAAACTTAGTGTTTATAGAGCCCTTTGCAAATGTTAACTTACTAGTCTGTATAGCAAGAGGTTAAATTAGTTGTGCAGGACCACACAGCTAGTGCTTAGATTAGAATCTAGGAATACAGGGCTACCGGTATCTGTTCAGTCCATTAAACCATGTAAATGTTTTCATTCGGAATGGATTCAATTCTCATGGTATTCATTATGGATGATAAATGTCCCTGGATGATTAAGAGGGTCAGTTCCGTTTGCTTTAAGATTAACACAAAAATTTGGAGGCTTGTTTTGAATGCTGCCAGGTTGAGGTACAGTAAATATAGATGTGATGGGGGAATTTCAGAAAGATTGTGCACTTTCCAAATATGCTACATTATTAGAAGATGTCGAATATATAGCAGTTATAACATTTGAACAATATCTGATATGAGACTTTTGTAGATCTTTGTAAATTAAAAACACCTGCATAGGTACAGCTTAAGAAGACAGATTGTCAGAGTTAATTACTGGGCAAAGGCATGAAAAATTCCAAATGAAAATCAAAAACTTTCAAACTTGGCACTTTTTAAATGATCCATTGAAAACACTGATGTGCAATGGCCACTTTGCTGAAATGTCTCAAAAAAAAATAAAAATTCTGTGTGAAGTAGCTCAGAACAAAATTGTGCAAATATAGTGAAAAGTTGATAGTCTTTTTCTCTTAGATCCAATAATGGGATAAGAAATCTTCCACTTCTGGGTCACTGGGCAGGGTGTATAGACTGAAAGTTGTAGCAATTCAGTGGTCTGCATGAAACTATTTGGTGATCTCAGTACAGTTTAGTTAACAGATGTCTACCTCACAGAGATCACCAACAAAGAGAGCCTGGAGACTGCATTACCTTCTAATCCATAGCAGTGGTTCCTTTAGGTTAGAGAACTGGGGCACGAGGGAGGAATCTAGCATTGCTTGTGCTGAGCCTGTTCTGTAAATGAATGCAAGACTGTTTTCCAGTGCTGCTAATCTGGTACCTTTTATGACTACTGAGTTCACTTTGAGAAGGAGAGAAACAAATATAACCTCCAGACTTCCAAAGCCCTTTCTGTGTATGTGAACCAAGCCTTAAATTCTCAGTCTTCTGCTGAGTATTACTTCAGTCTGATCCAAAGCTCATTGAAGATAATGGAAAGGCTGCCTTTGACTTCAGTAGGCTCTGGATCATGCCCTCTATTAGCCAGGTGCTGACTTTGCCATACCCAGGGCTCAAAAAGCCGAATTATAAGGCCAGGTATAACTCCAAGGAAGTTATTTCAGGAGAGTGGTCCTGATTCTTATTGGCCTCTTTGCACCATTCTCTCAGGGTGAAGAGGTCACAAACTAGGTGCCAATGAAAATCAGAACCAATGAATTTGATTCATAATATTTTTGGAAAGGACAGGTTCTCAAATTCATTGTGATGTGTTAACAGCCAGGGCCAGCTCCAGGCACCAGCTAAGGAAGCAGGTGCTTGGGGTGGCCAATACAAAGGGGCGGCACTCCGTCTGCTATTGGGGCGGCACGTCTGGGTCTTCGGTGGGAATTCGGCGGCAGGTCCCTCAGTCCTTCTCTTCCTCTTCGAGCTGCCACTGAAGTGCCATTGAAGAGGATGAGAGAGAGTGAAGGATCCACCACTGAACTGCTGACGAAGAATGGTGCGGTGTGATCGAGCTTTTTTTTTAGTTTTTTTCCCCTGCTTGGGGCAGCAGAAAACCTAGAGTCAGCCCTGTTAACAGCATATGACTTGGATACTCACTGAATACCAGGGTGATTTTTATCCAGGCTAGGCCTTACTAGTGTATGACAAGTAAGCATGTCACCCATCAATATTAAATCATTCGAGCTCAAGGTACTGAATACTTAATTTCTCTAAGACATTGTTCCAACAGTGTTCATTCATTTGGAACCTTGTTTGAGTGCTTCTCTCATGTAACAAATCCAACACTGGACAAAAATAGATTCTTGTAAATAAAGTGCTTATCCTTCCCCTCTGTGTAAAGTCTGCACTGCTGGTCCTTGCTGGCCAGCCCAACCCAGGTGTATTGGAGCACAGAGGTTGCTTTCTGACATTGAACTCTTATTTCTTATTCGCCTGACTCTCTCACTGAGGTCGGTTTTGGTATAATAATTTAAAGGCTGCCCTTGCTATGCAGTCTGGCAGGATTTATGGTCCCGATAGCAGAGAATTGAAAAAAAAAGTTCTCCAGAGTTTTGTTTCTTCAGGTTAGTGTTAATATGCTAACCATAGTTATGTACTGGCTCTGTGGAATATAAAAAGTAAATCAGCAGTAGAACACTAAATGATGGTTCATGTTTAGAGCTGTGTAAGCTTTGCAAGCCAGCATCTAGGAATTTGGGAAATATCATGTATGCCAATAAAATGTTTAATCAGTTCTAGCATCAAAGAAAACCAGAAATTACCCCCTCAAAACAGAAAACAATACCTCCTCTCTGCCCTTCCCCCAAGCCTCCCCCTCCAACAATTAACATACTTGATCTTTTTTGGCATAACGGAAAAAATGGGTAATGATTATCCCTGGTGTAACTCCCTGACTAATTCATGGCTTTGCTGTCATCTCCAGTAGCTGAAACTCTTTAATTATCTAGATTTATAAAAATAGAGCGCACAAAAGTATATGTGTCAGGGTCTAGGCACTTTTATCAGTTCTTTAAAATATAATTCAAAACATGAAGGCAGACTCAGCAGAAGCTTTCACTCTATATGGCAGTAACTAACTAACCCTTAGATCAAATCAGTGAAAAAGAACCCTCTCTGAATATTGCCCCCTAGACAAAAGTCCATTAAAAAGGTGGGATTTTGCATCATGCTTTGAACACATATTAGGGGAATGAGCTGTCCAGAGCTGAGAGGCCTTCACAAAGAATGCCCTGTCAGGGACATTCTCTTGTTTATATTGAGGAATAACCAACTGATTTTAGTTGAGACAGTATAGTTCTCTCTGCCATGCTGGCTGCTGCTCCGACATTTATCAGGTATCTTGCTAAGCTCTCGTCTATACTCTCATTAATTCCAGCAATATACTCGTTCATGATTTCATGACCAAAGGAACCGAGGAGGATCGAGGGGAGAGAAAAAGATAGGAACACTATTAGAACATGGTTCATTGATCGTACTTGGAAATATTGTTCTTAAACCATAAACTCAATGGCATATGTAAAATAGTCTATCTTCTGACATCAGTAAATTGGTCTTAGAATAATTATATTATGTACTTCAGTACTTCTTTGATAAAATATAATTTATCTGAGGTGATAGTATCTCAATAATCTCTGATGTTTCAAATATTTTTACAGAGGAAGTTTCCACTGATGGGATCCATTGGTTAAAGCCCATGGGAGTAAAATATGCTTACTGTATTGAGGGGAAAATGTTACTTGCAGCTTAATTAAGGTGACCCTTACATGTAAAGCATGATGCATTTACATTATTTGCAAAGTAATAGAGCATACCTATCACTTTCCTTAGCAGAAATGGATTAACCCCATCCAATGCTCTGAGACTGCGATGTTGCCCCTGGCTTGATCCACTTAAGGAGAAAACATACAAAGAAAAGCAGCTTTTCCACCTGAGCCCCTGCAGACTGCCAAGGGTGCAAAACTGGAATTGTTATCAAGAATTCATTGGCCACATTTTCCAAGTGATTGGAGCCTCCATTGTTGAAATACATGAGTGAATTATGTTGAAACTAATCGGGAAAATGTTCTGAAAAAACATCATGTTACCCTTTCCTCTTCATCTGATGAGTGGATGTTGAACCTCCCCTTGCTGCTGCTCCGGCCCCTTAGGCTGTTCTCCCTCATGAGTAAATATTACAGCTGATCAGAAAACTGAAAAAAAACCCCAAACATATTTTGTTTTCTTTTTTCACTGAAATTTTTTGTCAAAACGTCCTGACGAGCTCTAGTAAAGATACCATGGATTCTTAGAAAATTCAGATATAAATAGAATGAGCAGTGCCTTTTGCCCACTAAATGTCCCTGGATTCTATAAATATAATGTTTCTTGGCTCCTTTCTCTCACTCTACAGCCAAGGTCTTTGGCATATTCACTTCAAGGTGGTTGTAGTGACGTTCCAAGTAAGGTAATAGTAGCATAAATCAAAACTGAATCACAGAGAGTGGGCTGAACATATTGATAATGAGAATGATGTTTTATTGGCTCTGAGCCAAAACCCATTGATGTTAATGAGAATTTTTCCATTGAACTTCACGGAGCTTTAGATGAGGCCATAAAGCACTTTTAATTTTCCAAGCACTCGCCATAAAATTAATACCAGCACACACTGGTGAGGTATTATTACCCTCATTATGGAGATGATGGGGGGGAGAAATCAAGTGACTTAGCTAAGCTCAGGGAGCTGGGATATGAACTCATAAACCCATACTCAGATCTGACCTCTCTTATGACGGTTAGTGTCATTGGCATTTTGATCCTCAGCACGGTTAAGCTAGAGAGTTAACACTCCCTTGAGGTGAACAAAGCGGGGCATATGCATGGGGAACATTTTCCTTGGGGCTTTTATTTTAGTCTTGTTGGCCCTCCAGTTTTCTTATTTCATTATGTTACTACAAAAAGGAATCACAGGAGCAGCACCATTTTTATTAGGTGATATCTTTGAACAAAACAATGTTGGGCATAAACACAGTGCAGCCTGGATTTAAAAAGGGACTTGGACAGTACTGAAATATTTGTAAAATCAGGGATCTCTGTTCATTAGTCTCCAGCTCATTTACTAAGACATTTTATGGGTTGATTTCCAACACCTTGAGGTTAGGAGCTTTATAGCATCATAAACAGCAATAACAATAAAATTAATCAAATACAGGTGGTGTGGGATGCAGACCATTGTTTTTCTTTTTACTGCAACTATATTAAATGTTGTTACTTTTAAACGGAACATGCTGTACTAGAATTTGGTGAAGAGCCAAGAATAGCATCCACATTTGCATTGTGTAAAATGGAAAGTGATCGATCTCTAGGTGGAATCCGTGGGTGTCCAGCATGAATCCAACCTCTATGCCCCCAAAGTAGTCTTTCGACATGTCGTTGTGAATAATGTTGTCATTGTGGATAGTGTATGGCTAAAGCCTCTTTCTCCTGGTGCTCCAGTTGAACTGACCATCAAGGGACTCTGAAATGCATTATTGGGAGTATTCTGTGCCAGTGGCCTCATTCTGCTCCGGAAGGATAAGCCTAGGATGGTCGAAGGAAAAGCTGATTTTTTACTTTGTGAACTTTTTTTTGCTAGCAAAGCTGAGTGCTTTTTTTATGGGTGAGAAAAGAACAAGGATTTATGTGGATTCTTAAACTACCATGAATGATACACAGAGCATAGCAAGCAAATCAGACAAGAGCTTTTTTTGAAGTACACTAGCCTTCTGCAGTTTACATTAGCTTTCTACTCAGACCTAGCATTTTGTGAAAATCAGTGGTTTGTCTTGGTTCCTTTCCAACAATGAGTTTTGGGTAGAACTAAATTTCAAACCACATGGAAACTGGTTTCATAATGAAACCATATGAAAAAGTAAATTTGGATGGTGTTAATGTACTGCCAGAAGTTGTCCTTGTTAGCTCCAAAGGCCTATGGAGCTTAGCGACTGTCTTGCCAAAATCTGAACTGAATATTATGTTTCTTCGTCACCCTGAAATCAGACTAGTTCTTCAAGTCAGGAGCTTTGTAACAAAGATTTTGTGCAAGTCTACAAAGGACAGCATAGGAAGTTGTCTTGTCACATTTACCCATATATATAAAATCAGTATTGCCAGAGTCTCAAAACTGCACCGAATTTGCATATAAATATATAGAACTTTTAAATAAAAATAAATGTATGGAACCATAAATATTTGCTTAGACAGTGTTATTGATTACACTTCTGATCAAGGAAAGATAGCACATGTGCTGCAGATACATGGAGCAGTAAATGGTGATATTTTAATGGCATCCACTGCAATTGTATTTTGCAATAAAAACCTGCATCTGATCACTTTTTATCCTCAACCTGTAGTTACAGGTACATGGTCATCATAGGCCTCAACATATGGCCTAGTGAGCTATATTTGTCCCTGGGATTGCATTTTGGACATCCTTGGTATAAAAAAAATAGAGTAGCATTGCGAGGCATCAGCTGTGTGGCACCAGTCAAACCAAGCTTCTTGTTATTATGCAGCAATTTTTTTCTGTCCCACTCTCTCATATAAAATAAGTGAACCATTACAAGCGACCCAGTTCTCCGAACCAAAAGGAACTGAATAACAACAGGGAACTATAACTAATGAAAGCAAGCCTAGGGCAATGGGCACCTTTGTTAAAGCATCTCTCTCTTCCATCTCCTCTTTCTTTGTTGGATCAAAAGATGAAAGAATTCTGCCTAAGTTCTGTCTTACTAAATAAACTGGTATACTCAGCTTCCACAATTAAATTCCTCTCTCCCTTGCCATTAGAGTCCCTATAAGTTCAACACAGTATATTAAAATAGTGTGGACCCTGGTGGGATTTTCAAAAGTGCTCAGCATTAGCCTAATTCTGCTCCCATTGAAGTCAAGGAGTAGAGCTAGGCCAATGTCAAATGCTTCTGAAAGCCCACCCTTGGAGCCCACATGACCTTCAGATAATTGCAGATTTAATACAGAGGGCCAGGTCCCCAACTTGTGTAAATTGTTGCAGCTCAGTTGAAGTCAATGGAGCAATGACAGTTTATGCCTGCAGATGATCTGGCCCTGAGTAAAGGCGTAATAAAGGCAATAGCCCTTTCGTAATTCTAGCCTCATTGAAGTCAATGGCAAAACACCCACTGGCTTCAAAGGGGCCAGGATTTTTTTTCTTTCTCAAATATGAAATTTCAGAACTACCAACTGTGGTATGTAACTTATCGCTTAAATAAGCCTCTGTATGAGGTGACTGGAGGGTAGCTAATGTAACACCTATTTTAAGAAAAGACTCCTGAGGTGACCCCAACAGTTACAGTCAGGAAGCCTAACTTCAGTATCAGGCAAATTGGCTGAAACTATAGTGAAGAACAGAATTATCAGACACAGAGATAAACACAACATGTTGGGAAATAGTCAACACGGTTCTTGTAAAGGGAAATCACGCCTCATCAATCTATTAGAATTCTTTGAGGGAGTCAACAAGCAAGTGGACAAGGTCGACCCAGTTGATATAGCGTAATGGGACTTTCAGAAAGTCTTTGACCAGGTCCCTCACCAAAGGCTTGTAAACAAAGTCAGCAGTCATGGGATATGAAGGAAGGTCCTCTTTCATGGATTAGCAGGTGCTTAAAAATAGGAAACAAAAGGTAGGAGTGAATGGTCAGTTTTCACAATGGAGAGAGGTAAATAGCTGGATCCCTCAAGGATCTGTACTGGGGCCTGCTTTATTCAACATATTCATAAATCATCTGGAAAAGGCGGTGAACAGTGAAGTGGCAACATTTGAAGATAATACAAAATTACTCAAGATAATTAAAGCTGATTGAGAAGAGTTACAAAGGGATCTTACAAAACAGGGTGACTGGGCAACAAAATTGCAGATAAAATTCTATGTTGATAAATGCACAGTAATGCACATTGGAAAAATAATCCCAACTATACATAGAAAATGATGAGTTCTAAATTAGCTTTTACCACTCAGGAAAGAGGTCTTGGAGTGATTGTGAATAGTTCTCTGAAAACATCTGCTCAATGTGCAGTGGTAGTCAAAAAAGCTCACAGAATGTTAGGAACCGTTGAATGTTAGGAAAGGGATGGATAATAAAACAGAAAATATCATAATGCCCCTATATAAATCCATGGTATGCCCATATCTTGAATACAGCTGTGATGGGCTAGATCACAGAAACCCCCTTGGGAACTGCCAACAGATGTGGCAAGACTACTACTGCCCCTGCTTTCCCTGCCAGCCTGGGACTCTAGCCCCCTGTCTTGGTGAGCCAGACACACCAGTCCGTTCCAACACAGACCCAGGGTCTGAACTACGTGCTCCAAAGCTGCAGACTTAACCGAAAGTGGCTTAAGAAGATGCCCAACTCCCAATGGGGGCCAAACCCCAAATAATTCCATTTTACCCTGTATAAAGCTTATACAGGATGAACTAATAAATTGTTTGCCCTCTATAACACTGATAGAGAGATGTGCACAGCTCTTTCCTCTCCCCCACGCCAGGTATTAATACATACTCTGGGTTAATTAATAAATAAAAAGTGATTTTATTAAATAGAAAGTAGGATTTAAATGGTTCTATGTAGTAACAGACAGAACAAGGTGAATTACTAAGTAAAATAAAATAAAACACGCAAATCTAAGCCTAATACAGTAATAAAACTAAATACAGATAAAATCTCACACTCAGAGATGTTTCAATAAGTTTCTTTCACAGACTGGACACCTTCCTAGACTGGGCACAGTCCTTTCGCTGGTGCAGCTTTGTTCCAGCTCAGGTGGTAGCTAGGGGGCTTCTCATGATGGCTGTTCACTTTGTTCTGTTCCACTTACTTATATATCTTTTGCATAAGGTGGGAATCCTTTGTCCCTCTGGGTTTCCACCCTTCCTTCTCAATGGAAAAACACCAGGTTAAAGATGGATTCCAGTTCAGGTGACATGATTAGATGTCACTGTAAGACCCCAAACCTTCATTCCTCCCAGCCTGACTCACAGGAAGGCCTGCCTGCAAACAGAGCCATCCACCGTCAATTGTCCTGGTTAATGGGAGCCATCAAGATTCGAAACCACCGTTAACGGCCCACATTTTTCATAATTACAATAGGTCCTCAGAGTTATATTTTATGTTTCTAGTTTCAGATACAAGAGTGATACATTTATACAAATAGGATGACCACACTCAGTAGATTATAAGCTTTGTAACGACACCTTACAAGAGATCTTTTGCATGAAGCATATTCCAGTTACATTATATTCATACTCATTAGCATATTTTCATAAAATCATACAGAGTGGAACGTCACAACAGTGTGCAGTTCTGATCACTCCATCTCAAAAAAGGCAGATTAGAATTGAAAAAGGTGCAGAGACAGGCAACAAAAATGATTAGGGGAAAGGAACAGGTTCTATATGAGGAGAGATTTAAAAAAAAGACTGGGACTGTTCGTCTTAGAAAAGAGACAACTAAGGGGGCATATGATAGAGATTTATAAAATCGTGAATGGTGTGAAGAAAGTGAATAGGGAAGTGTTATTTACCCCTTTACAGAACACAAATTCTAGGGATCAGCCAATGGTATTAATAGGTGCAGATTTAAAGCAAACAAAGGGAAGTACTTCTTCTACAAACTGTGGAACTTGTTGCCATGGGATGTTGTGAAGGCCAAAAGTATAACTGGGTTTGAAACCAGACTTGCATATTGCAACTGATTTAAATTTGGCTTTGCTCTTCTTGAAGGAGTAAGGTCCCTTTAAATGTTCTCCATTCAGCAGCATTCAACAAAAAAAAGAAAAAAGAACAAAAAAAGAGAGAGAGAGAGAAGAGAAGAATTTGGAAGATGGTTCAAAACAATTTTAGAACAAAGGACATAAAAGATGAAGTTGCATATGGGAATAAATTTTCAAGCAACTATAGTGGGTTTGCTCTGTTCATCTTTTATTCATCCATTTTTTAGTTATCATGTGCATGCAGAACGTCTGTTGTGATGAGCGAATGCGGACATGCAGTCCTGTATCTGTCTGTTTGTGAATAGCGTACCAGCCTAAACTTCACATTGAATTAGGCTTTGCTCGTTGCTTTCAACCTTTAAAATGTAATATACTTAAGCTTCATAAGCCTTTGTATTGTGAATAGGTTCAGCTCTGACACTGGTCTTTAAATTAAAGATGACTGAGCTATAACTAAAATATCCACTAGCTGCTTGTGCCACCTACAGGTACCTCCAAAATTATACCCATATACACAATAGCTGTTCCAGCTGAAAGTGCTGTGGTTCTGCTCTAGGAAGTACCTTTTCTGCAATAGCTCTGATGCTGAATTCGCCTATGGCTTGATCAAGAAATTAATGGAAAGACTCCCATTGACTTCAGTGGGCTTTGGATCAAGCCCTAGCCAGCATATTCAGTGCAACCATTATGTTCCTGAAGGGAGCAGCTTCCTTGAATGAAACATTATGGCTCCCATAACAGGTAGGTTCTCCATCATTAGTTGCAAAATTCCCATTAACCTCATTACTACAGACACTCTCCTACCATCTGCTTTCAGGGAAGTTCATCACGGGATACCAAAATATAGATTCTGTGTCTAGGTGAGATTGTAGATATTGTCATTTACACCATTCTGTGGCAGCAGTTTCCCCTCGCTTTGTACTCACTTTGTGCTAATATAAATGGCTACTCAAGGTGCCAGGCAGAGGAGAATCAGATTCTCACTGGGACCCTTGATCTCAGTGGAAGTGTAGCGGGAATAAAGATCATCATGACTTTGCCATGAAGCTTTGTGATCCAAAGCCTCCTGAAGTCAACTTCTATGAGCTTTGGATCAGGCCCTCAGTGCTGGATTTGCTTCACCACTCCAGAACAGATCCTGATTCTTAATGCATTTTTTGTCAGCATCCCTGGGGTTTTTATTTACTTAAGCTGGTTTCTTTGCACACTGTAGTGATTCATTTTGTTGAATCCTTGTCATGTTGTTTGAGCTAAAATTGCGTTGCAAATGTACAGCAGCTATTCCTCTCTCTCTTTTTTTAAGGTGGAAACAGGCACTGGAAGGATAAATTACTGTAGTTCCCTTCGAGCACATATTGATGAGAAGCAAACAGTAAAACATCAAAATAAAGCCTTTTTTTCCAGCAAGAATATAATTATGCTCCATGCCTCTTGTAAGCACACAGATCAAAGAGATTAAATAATTGCTCTTGGCATTTTGACTATGGTTTTGAGTGGCTGTGTACTTGCACTGGCATACAGTATTATAATAATGTCACTGGGAAGTAGCTGTCACCTCAGGGAACTCCTCCTTCTCCTTGGAAGTGTTCAGTGTGATCTTGGCTTGTTGGCATAATAACAGTGCTTGTATGAAATTACTGCCACCTGGAAGACCCAGGAATGGGAACTGAATCAGTTTTACAAACCCCTGGGTAGATTGAAACTGGGCCCTTTCTCTAGCAGTATAAGTGATTTCTGAAACAGTGATATGAAGCTCGTCTATATTTTAGTGCACAAAATACCTTCAGTATTGAAGGCTAAATAGGTGGTTTTATAGAAAACATCTCCCACTTTAGGTTGCTGTTCTGCTTATTGCAGCCATTATGGTGAAAGGGCCTTAGCCAAAACCTTGTGTCTCAATACTTTCGAACTTTGAGAGTGTTTGAAATACAAACCAAGCTCCAGATCCACATTTTCCAACCTACCTCAGCAATAGGCTGAGTGAAAAGCCCAGATCTGAATACTCCAAACCTTCAAAGTGCTGAAAAAAAGAATGCATGAAACACAGGGAGATGGAAAGGGGAGTAATGTATATGTTACTGCTCAATAGGGTTGCGCACAGTTTTCAAAAATTTAAAATTCAATATTTAAGAAATGAGGGGAAATGTTGAGGATGTTTTTACTAAAAAAAGTTCCTGTATTTTTCAACCAAATATAGAACCAGTCAAAACTTTTCAGATTTTGAAATTTCAATTTACTTTTGAATTAACTCCCCCCCACACCCCAAACTAACCAGGAAAATGTTATTGAAAAAAAATCATGAATAGCCTCTCCCTCTCCTTTTTTGATCATGTCTACTGCTTGCCTCTTGTGGCAGTCTGAGAATGAATTAAACCATTGATTTGAAGGTAGATATTTCTTAAAGAAACTGGGTAATTAAAATTGGTAAACTTTTGTGTAAGTATTGGCAGCTAAATGTGTGTAAATATTTCTCACAGAATTGTAGAAAATAGACATGAAAGATGCCTAGTGGATGACGGATAGATGGATGAATGGAGAGAGAACTAGATAGTTAAACAGAAGAGGCATTAGTTAAAACCTAGGCAAAAATTGCCTTTCTTTCCTTTCATGAGTTTTAATATATATTATTACCTTTCATTGTGGCATGTATATTCGTCCCTTCTTTTTTTGCAACTTTTTGACCAAGAAAACCATATTTGCTTGAAATGAACTCAACTTTAATTCTAACAAAATTTAGGAAAATCCCAACAACAAAATGAACAAACAAAATGAAGATGCTTTTTGAATGGTGTTGCATTTTGTTATTTTATTATGGCTATTTTGCCTACCTTGCATATGAAGCGTTGCTTCTCCAATGGTCAAAAAAGAGAAGACTGTGTCCAAGTCAGAAATACACAGTCAGGATTCCTTGTTCCCATGTCAATTATCAGATCCTTACACCGCAACGGAGTTGGAAACTTAACTCCTTTGGATACTTGAAAATTCCATCCTACACCTCCCTTTCAAACGAATGCATCTAAAAATGCACCAGTGTAGATTGCGGGTATATGTTTCTGCCGGATCCTACCCTTAAAACTGTGAGAAGCTCTGGGGAAGGTTTTTAAGTCATGCTGCTTGTACTGACCAGGATGATTCTGTGAGTATGGGATGCAATACACTGCAGTGCTCCTTAACATAGCTCCAGAAATGAGCATCATAAGTGCCCCAGCCCTGCTGCCAGTAGCAGCATGCCTGCAAGGATCAGGGCTTTGTTTTAACTATGCCTTTTGGGACCACAGAGCACCACCAGGCTTGTTAGTTGTACAGCCTCTCTAATCCTCAAAGACAGAATTGGTCCCTATTCTGTCCTGTCCCTGCATGCATGACCCTCTTCCCTCTCTCAAGGGAACACCGGTCCAGAACTTTGTCTCAGATAATGGACAGAATTCCTCTGTCTGATCAACATCACTTGTCTGATGCACTTTGTAGCACTGTTCCCTGCACATAACTCCTATGTCCATCAGTGTATTGAACAGGCAAGGAATAAGCAGTAGAAAGATGCAGTGTAGATGAGAGCTGCACTGTGTGGACCACAATGGAGAATCTTGCCTTGGATGCCCAGATAAAATTCTATAAACCCACCTGCCACCCCACAATGCCATCCTTTTGGAATGGAAGCTTTAACTTGTCTTGCCTCCACAAAGCAGTAGCTTCCCAGGCTTCACTTCACTTGTGCGCCCAGCCAATAGGTAAACTATCACAAGAGGATGAGGGAGGGAAAGAAAGCGGAACAGATGAGAGGAAAACAATCAGTTAAAAGAGAGGAAGAAAAGAGTCATTTGTATTTATTCGCTCTATACTCAGGGACTAAACACTGAGCAAAAGGCAGGTCTGAACTGCCATGGGCACTGGGAATCTGTTCAGATGGGTGAGCAAGATGTTGAATAACATCAAGAAAATAATGTCAGCTCTTAATAAAAGCAGTGGATAAGAGTTTATCTTTGACCTAATGCTGCTTTCAAATCGATACACTTAGGACCAAGTCATTTGCCCAGTTTGCAAGGGCCTATATATAATTCTGGTTCTAAAATTGGCCGTAAACAAATGGGATGGGTGGAGGTGATGACAATGAGTGGTATGATGACGTCGTCCCAGAGTTTGTCCTTCAGAAGAAACAAGGCCATGAGCACTGTGCTGCCTATTGCTACTCCTAAGGTCTGCGCCAACACCGGGGTGGGGCAGAGAGGCACAACTGATGCTGCCTTCTTGGCTTTACATGATAGCACAGGGTAACCTACAGCACTAGCAAAGCAGTTCATGATTAGTGCACGGTAATGAGAGCCAGGGAACAACAGAATTTTGACCATGGGCCAGATTGTGACTAACTGCTACCCGAGTGCATGCAGGAGGAAAAGGGCTCAAGGTTCATGTCTATGTACACACGAGTGCTTGTCACATTTGCAGTGTGCTTGCCAGTGGAGTTACATCTTGAATGGATTTGGACCACAGAGTAGAGTTAAAAAGAATACTTAAAATATAAACTAGGGGCCTGAAATACCGAAACTAAAATGACTGCTGCTTTCAAATTGGGAGCCAATGCTCTTTTTCTACAGACTAGCTGTCCTTGTATCGTATGGTGTAATGTAGAGATGGTTGAAAAAAATGGAATGCAGAAATATTACAATTTAAAAGAGGAACAAGGGTTTTTTTGTTGTTTGTTTTTTGTTTTTCAAACATGCTTATGAAAAATACATCCCGTTTGTTCACCAGGTGTGGAGCTAACTGAACATTTTTGCAATTCAGAATTTTTCTGTTTAGGGGAAAAGATAAAATTTTTTCTCCCCACAAAAAAATGTTTTTGGTTTTTGACCAGCTCTAGTGTGAAGGGTTTTGCACTGCTGTCTGAGTGCAACTTCATTACCAGAAATTTAGACTATAATCCAAAATGACCCTGAAATAAATAAATAAAACCCAATAAAATAAAACACTAATAACACAAAAGTATGAAATAGTGGTGTGACGTTGCACTCCATAATGTTTTATGGAAATATGTTTATGAGTGAATATGATGTAACTGGAATATGCTTTATGCAAAAGGTCTCTTGTAAGGTAACATTACAAAGTTTATAATCTACTGAGTGTTTTCATCCTATTTGTATGAATGTATCATTCTTGTATCTGAAACTAGGAATATGTAGCATAATTCTGAGGTCCTATTGTAATCATGCAAAGTGTGGGCCATTAATGGTTGTTTAGAATCTTGATGGCTCCCATTAACTAGGACAATTGGTTGTAGATGGCTCTGTTTACTTGTAAGCCTTCCTGTATATCTGTATGCCAGCGAGTGAGTAATGAAGTCTTGCAGGACATGTGAACATGTCACATGATACTGGAATCCATCTTTAACCTGGTACTTTTCCATATAGAAGGAGGGGTGGGAACACAGAGAGAGACAAAGGATTCCAACTTTGTGCCAAAGATATAAAAGGGGGTGGAACAGAACAAAAGGGCTGCCAGTCATGAGAAATCCCAGAGTTATCACCTGAGCTGGAACCACCAAGGACTGTACCAGGGGAAAGGATTGGGCCCAGACTAGGAAGAAGTCTAGTCTGTGAAAGAAGCTTATTGGAACATCTCTAAGGGTGAAATTTACTTGTATTCAGTTTCTTAATGTATTAGGCTTAGACTTGAATGTTTTATTTTATCTTGGTAACTTACTATGTTCTGTATGTTATTATATGGAACCACTTAAATCCTACTTTTTATACTAAATAAAATCACTTTTGTTTATTAATTAACCCACAGTAAGAGATTAATACCTGGGAGAGCAAACAGCTGTGCATATCTCTCTATCAGTGTTATAGAGGGAGGACAATTTATCAGTTCATTCTGTATGAGCTTTATACAGAGTAAAACAGATTTATTTGGGGTTTGGATCTTATTGAGAGCTGGGTGTCTGGGTGCTGGAGACAGGAGTACTTGCTGAGCTGTTTTCAGTTAAGTCTGCAGTTTTGGGGATTTGGTTCAGACCCTGGGTGTGTTGCAGCAGGCTAGCATGTCTGGCTCAACAAGACAGGCTTCTGGAATTCCAAGTTGGCAGGGACAACAGGCTCAGAGGTAAATTCAGCACATCAGGTGACAGTCCCAAGGGGATCTCTGTGACCAAACCTGTCACAACTGGAGATGCAACTTTAGGAACAGATGCATATTTTCCCATTATGTTTCTTGTTAAATTAAGAAAAGAGCCAAGGAAACAATAATTTAGTTACTGAAAGAGAGATGTTTAGGGGGACAAAGGTTAGATAGGTGCTCAAGTTTCAATGGGACTTTCAGTGAGAGTTGGGCACCTAACTGTCTTTTGTGCATTTGAAAATCTCCCCCAGATGGAAAAATAAGAATCCTTTCTTATCCTTCCCTTGTTTCCCAGCTGAATAATTTGTATACTATAATTGCATGGAGGTTTAGTAATAGTAGGAAGATTTGAACTACTATGTGTACACCTGCAAATCTTGAATCTGAGCCATAGCTACTGCTTTGCTAGAATAAAAAATGCTTGCCAGGTGCACTGGCTGCAGCAAATTTTACCTTAACTGATTCAGGCTATTTTCTCTCTGGACTAATCAAAAGACTCTGAGATTAGACTAAAAATTGTTGTTCAGCACACTGTGCTCAATGCCAGACTACAATTCTTTTTGCTGACTCAGGGATATATATATCAAATACTTATTGTGATCCTAGAGGTGACAGCATTAAAATGCAGGGAAGTATACTTTATCTTTTCAGGCTTAAATAACTATCATGGCATTTATTAATGTGTAATTACATAGTCATTACATATTTACGCTCTACTGATTAAATGATTGGAGTAACTGACTGTGATTTATCGTGTGTAAGAACAGTCTGGCGTGCTCACAGAACCATGCACTGTAATTAGATCATAATTGGCATGCTTTGAGTAAAAGCAGTAACCAATAAAATGAAAACCAACAAGTAATTGCTTTATTATTATTTTGAGAGAGAAATTGTTTCAATGAAAACAACTGGAGATAAACAGATGAATCTTTAATTTGATAGGGTGTCTTCAACTGAAACCCCATTGCAGTACATGTCAGGACTGCTTGGACTCATCCGGTCTATTTGGGGTTTTTTGACTTCCTGGCTTGTGCAATGGAGCAGTTGATATTAACCAGAGGCAACACCAGGGGGAACTTGGAGAACACATTGTCCTTTCAGAGGAACTATCTCCTCCAAGAAACTAGAAGAAGTAAATGAAATGAATTGGATGACTCAAACTTGTAGATGCTGTTGGTTTTGATGGAGGATAGCGGATCCTTTCCTGTATTCTCTGATGCTCTCCCTGTCTCTCAGCTAACACATCCTAATTCCACTTCAGGGTATAACTGTAAGAATATTAGTTGGGCAAGTAGCAAAAGCTGTTGCTGAAATGGATCTTTAATGGCCCACAGCTAGGCGGATTGTTACTGGTGCCAGTGAAAATTCAGATACAATGTGCTCAAAGCACAGCAATTTATTTGAGAAGGAATCACACAAGCAGGTTATACAAGGTTATACAATATATCTTCTTATTAAACTTCAATTCCCTAAGCATAAACCCTAAGTAACTATGTTGGCCCTACAGAGTATCCTGGTTGGCAAACAAAGCAGGTATAGCTACCAGTCCTAGATGGAATCTTCTCTTCTCTTCTGTTCTCAAGTACTTGGTCTGTCAAATGTCCCCTGAAGCAGTGTTTTGGCTAACCTGAGACCCTCTGGTCTAAAAGTCGCAAAAAAGTCCCTCATAGCAGGGTGTTGGCTACCCTGAAACCCTTTGTCTTAACAGTGTCACTGTCCTCTTCAGATATTAATTGGGGAGCTGCCAGTGCACGTATGATATTCTTAGTATTTATACCCCTTGCTCTCAAAGGAGTCACATGCCCCCAAAATATGCCCGGTGGACATATCATTACTTGTTTTTCTAATTAATATTTTCGAAGGAGGTAAAAAGGGACAGAGCAAAGGCCATTTGATGTTTACTCTCTCATTAATCATTCATTTAAGCCAGTGGTGGGCATCTTGCGGTCCGTCAGGGTGATCCACTGGCAGGCCACGAGACAATGTTTATATTGACCATCTGCAGGCATGGCCGTCCACAGCTCCTGGTGGCTGCGGTTTGTCATTCCCAGCCAATGAGAGCTGCGGGAAGTGGTGTGGGCCGCAGGGATGTGCTGGTTGCTGTTTCCCGCAGCTTCCATTGGCCAGGAACGGCGAACTGCGGTCGTTGGGAGCTGGGGAGAGGGGTGCCTGTGGATGGTCAATGTAAATACTTTCTCGCAGCCCCCCAGTGGATTACCCTGACGGGCTGCAGGTTGCCCACCACTGACTTAAGCTTTTAGTGTGGTGCCACCCTAGAGGGGTCATTTTGACCCAGGTCAGTTAGTACCAAGCTCACTATTTACATATTTCCTGCACATTTACTTAGTGAAGGGGCCATCGACTGACCATGACCAAAATTCCAAGCTGAAATACACACACACATAGAGTCTCTTGTTAATCATTCATAATCCATAACTATTTCAGCATTCAAATGCAATTTCAACATATTATCTGATTCTATGAGACCTCTGTTCCCAGAATCCTTTAGCAAATCCAGATGTACCAAGCCTTGCTACATTCATATCAATCACAGTAATTCCTAATAATAATTTGGCAGCATCCCAGCACCTGTCATTCCAGCAAACACTTAAATGGGCTGTTCAGCCTCTTTTTTAAAAAAATAATCACCTGAATGTTTTTCCACCCTTCTCACTTCTTTCTTTTTCTAAAGGCTGAAAATTTCAGAATGACTGTGCCTAGGAAACTCCCTTTGCACAGGTGTAAAGGATTACACAAGGCAGCAGAGAATCAGGCCCAGTGGGTACTTGGCAGTACTGTGGCACCCGTGCAGTGGATGTGCCGGCTTATAGAGGCTGCAAAGCTGGTGGTTCTCACTGAGAAGTAAGGGGAGTTCTGTGGTAGTGTAAGCTAATGAGTGGATATAACAACTTGCTTCACAACTCCTAGCACAGAGACACACTAGGCTATGTCTACACTCTGGGCACTACATAGGCATAGTAATGGCAATGTAGCAATGCTGGCATAACCTTATAGTGTAGACACAGCCTACACTGATAGAAGGGCTTTTTCTGTCAGTGTGGGAACACCACCTCCCTGAGCAATGTGTCCACACTGTGCGTTACCATAGCAATGTTGTTCAGGATGTGGATTTTGTCATGTCCCTGAGCAACAGAGCTATGTTGACCTAAATTTTAAGTGTAGTCAAGAACTAAGGGCCTAGCTGGGAGCAGTTTGTGGGTGGAGGCACGGCAGAAACACACGACACTCTGACTGTTCCGGGCTGCTGGTTGGCTCCTCAGGGTCGTTGCAGGCAGCATAAATTAGAGCGACTGCTGGGGCTGTTTGAGCATTGCCTCTGGAGTCTGGGAAGCACAAAGGTGATGCACAGACACCTCTGTCTTGCCCTTGAGCTGCACTGAGTTCAGCTCAGCAGCAGCTCCAGAAAAGGGCCAATGTCTTTATACGAGCCAATTTCCATTGCAAGGGGAGCTGGTAGGGGCCCATAAACCTGGCTCAGAATTGTCACAGTACAGGCTCTTTGGTAATAGTACAGAATTGCCAATAGACAATTATTCAATCATATCACATGGCTTCCATTCAGTGAAGCATTTAAATTTGGAATCTCCAAAAATCCTCAGGTTTGTAGGGCTCCAAATGCTTTGTGTCTAAGGCAATTGTCCCCTGCTGCCCATTCTTGGTCACGTGGGAAACAGCCGCTCTGTTTATCTAGAATCTAGAAGTGCCTACAGCCCCCTGGAAAGCAGAATTTTCTCCCACTGCTGCTAATTAGATCAACAGGGATCTTATTCACAAGTTATTGAGAGAGACAGTCGTAAACTAATTAAGCATACTCTGACTGAGCAATACTTTCTCTTCCTGCCCTCTATTTCCTGTGTGAAGTTAAAATAACCTCAGAGTGCTCTAGGCTGAAGCAATGGCACAGATCTTTTGCTGCAAGAGGATATTTTTTAGCCAGTCTAATTCCTGTAATACCTTACGATATGTGTAATGTTAGAGATGAGATATGGAAAGTGATTAGGCTGCAGTCTGCAAGGTGATGTTTTGCTGTATTCACACGAATCAGGATGCCAGCTCTGAGTGAAGTTAGTGGCTAACATGGTAAAGGGTTAAGACAAGGCAGATTTAACTCACCTGAGCACTCTGTTTTGTGCACACAGCACACTGCAACAAGCATTTAATAGCAAAATAAAATACCCTGAACATATGCATCCAAGCAAATGCCTGCTGGGATGCTTGCCCAAATGGTGATCTATTGCATTAGGATAATTAGAGAACAACACTATTTGCTGTTTCAATAATTTTCTGTGTCAAATATTTTACTGTTAATTTGAACACATGGGGCTTGCTTTAATACTGTTTAGAGCTTCGATGTTAAATTAAATTTTCTTCAGATGCACGATAAATCACGTAATGGAATTTCCTGAATGTTTTAAAATTAAGTTTATATTTTCTTAAAGCATGTCAGTTTCATAGCTGTAATGGAAATGATGTGAGGTAGCTAGGGAGCTTTCACAGCCTACAAACATTACTGTACTCTTTAAATCCAATTTATACAGAAGTCTCTGCCCTTTGCTGTGTGTCTGGAAGGGTCCTCTCTGTGTATGTGAAAGACCTTATGTGATGGGCATGTAATACCCATTAAAGGGTTAATCAATTCTCAGTAACTGCTAGAAGATATGGGCCAACACAGGCAGCTGAAATCTGAATGTGTTTAAATTTCAAAAGGGTCCAGACTGATATTGCTGAATTGGAATCCTTCTCCACAGTTTTTGTTCCAGGCTTTATCCCAAATCAGAAGGAACCTCGTCTCCAATTCTGGTTTGGATGTGGTTGAAATCTCACCAGGAAAGCTGTTCTCCCACGGCTGCAGCCAGTGTTGGTAGAAGTCTTGTGAGGGTAGCTAATGTCACTTCCAGGGCTGCCCACAATGCTGCTGCTTTGGCGTGGTGAGTCAGGAGCACTTCACACTCCCAAAGTCTCATTGAAGAGACACTGAGTTCCCCCTCCCACACCAGGCACCCCGTACATCTTACAACCCCAACTCCACCCCAAATCTCTGCCTTCCCTGACCTGCTACCCATTCCTGCCAACTCACTCACTCTTCTCAACCCTCTCTTCAATCCCTCAGACCCCCCCCAAAACCCTGCTTTCTCTGCCTGCCTCCTCACATCCCCAGAGAATCAAATTCCACATAATTACATACAGTATTAAAATGTCCTCTTAAGAGATATTGAGCTGCAGTTGGAGACAAAATTCACTCACTAAAGCATGACACAGAGGTGTGTAAATCTCAATACCCCCAACAGGCTCATATGAAAGACATAAAAATAAAGGAAATAAATACTGCTAGGAGCCTTTCAGAACTGTGGGAATTAGGGGATGACATTTCAAGCTTGTTTTCATTTGGTTTAAAAGCAAACTGACTGTACAATGCATCTTCCAGGCTTACTCATCTCATGCTTCGTAGCACTTTCTGTGACTGCCAGCCAAGAGAGCCCTGTTTAGGGACCAAGAAAGGATTTCAGGCCTCAGACAGAGGGAGGCTAAATGTGTCCCTAATGGGTGATATTCACCCAGTAGCAAAAGGTGTCCATGGTCTTGCTGCTTTTGCATGCCTGCTGGTTGATGAAAGGAGAGGCATTGAGATTATTTCCATATCTTTCAGCTCAGTCAAATGAAAGTCATTGCAATGACAGTGTCCCCCTGCAGTGGACAGAGGACGGGTGAATGAAGGAGCAAGACCTGGAGAAAAGAGTGCATAATCCTGCAGGCTCTGGTTTACTTTGAAGAAGCTAAACCAACAGCCGAACAGCTTTTAATTCAATAGAGACACAAGCTGGGTGAGGTAATATCTTTTGTTGGACCAACTTCTGTTGGTGAGAGAGACAAGCTCTTCTTCATCTCTGTGTGTGGCTGGAAAGCTTGTCTCTCTCTCCAGCCTCACTTACCTTCTGTCACTGATATCCTGGGACCGACACAGCTCCAATTACATTACTTTTAATTCAATAGTCACGCAACCTGGTTTTGTTTAAAAGTTGCCCGTGGGCTGTGAAGGCCTCCAAACACGATCCTACATAGATAAAAAATATCTGGACTGAGACCCAGGCTTTCAAAAGATGAATCCACATTGGCAGTTCTAACAGTACAGGATGCATGTAACTGACACCTGCCTTTGTGTTTGAATGCCTGCTCGCTGTGTCCTTGACTTCTTTTCTGACCACCAACATGACGGTAAAGTTGGGTAGGGGAAGCAGGGATCGCTGCAACGGTCCAGTTTACAGGTTCTATTCTCACTTCTAGGATTTGCACGTGTCAGTTTTTTCTCTCCTGCATGGTCTTCAGTTGGGGTAGGTAGCTGCAAAGCATTGTAGCCAAAGAGACATTAGCATGCACAGACCTAGGGTCAGGCTTCTGTCAACATTTATCCATGAAAATAGTTGCAAATCACTTGTGTTACCTATCTGGCTATGTCGCATAGTAAACTCAAAGTAAATGTGCTTGCTGAGGATCAAGGAAGCGTCATGATGTCTGCTGAAAAAAAGCTTGTTGGTGCCTAGTATATTTCAGAACAATTAATCCATGTGAAAAATGCTATAAATACTCCGAAGTTCAGTGAGACTGACTGTTCAGTGACCTGCTTCATGTAACTGAATGTCATGGAGATCTGAATGACCAGATGGCCTCTTTAACAGACACACAGGCATATCCTTCTGAAACTGAAAAATGTTTGGAGACCAAATCCCAGTTACTGGTTTATGTGGATCTGCTTTCCCCTTTTCTGTTTCCACTCTCCTTCCTTGGACATGTGCTAGGAGAGGAAATAAATGCAGGAGGAAGACAAGAGACAAATAAAAAACCTAGATGTGTTAGAGCTGGTCCTGGAGTTGTCAGTATATACATTTTGTGTGATGCTTGAATCTACGCCATACAGTCTTGTTATGATTACTGCATCCTCTCTATTCTTTTGTATATTGAATCTTTTGTGTTAGCTCTAAGTACTTCATCTAGTGCTTTCATAATAGTTTCATCCGAGCAATCAATATTTAAAGAGATAACAATTGCTCATTTTTAGAATGTAAGGTACTCATGCAGTATTGGTCCAAGTAAGTGCTTTTATCTGAACTTTATAATGTTGGCTTAGTATATTCATCATAGTCTTTCTTTCTTTCCTTCTTCAAAGATGAATTTGGCTCTCTTAATGTGTGTCCTGAAATAAGGATCATAGAAAATGTATTTTGAGGTTAAACAGCTGTATCATAGATATATATTTATTCTAGAGCTAGGTGGACAAATGTACTTGTTGAATATTTTTTTTAAATCACAAAGTATACTGAATAAGTTATTCAGTGAATAGTATTTGACTATCATTAATTTATACATGTTCATGTTACTATGTGTGTAGAGGATTAAAATAATTCAGTGGATATATAATATGTGGCTAATATTTTACATCTGTTAAATATGTGTGTAGAGGATTAAAATAGCACATGCTGTTTAAAGCAGTAATACCCCTATTAAGCTTTTTGGGGCAGGGCCATTCTATAGAACTGAATAGAAAATAGTCCTGCTATAGAATTTTATTAGATGGTTCAAAAAACCTGCAGAAAGATGGCATTCTTTATTAACTTCCATAGATTTTTAAAGTGCTTTCTATTGAACATGAATATATTTACATTCTAGAACCCTACAGTTTGAATCTCTTTTATCTAGAGTGTTTTCCATAAGAGCATATTGTAAGGCAGAAGGCCAAAGGATGAGTAACTTTAACAATGCATGAGATGCAGTAATCCCCTAGAAATGCACTGCCTGGAAAGTAGTTACACTTGTACATCTACTGACAAGGGTCTGATATCACTGACAGCACATCAGGAAAAATCTATGGGCCACATTCCCTGCTTTGCTCAGTTTGTGCTCAGTGAAGCAGTGATGGGAGGAAGACCGTACAGGAGTTGGTTACCGCTCCCTGATTCTCTGCCTGGTCCTAGTGCTGCTCTAATCTGTGCATGTAGGCAACATGAATCCCCAAGGGACTTTCCACCAGCTGAGGAGAGTTGCAGTGCAATGCTATGCCTCTTTTCCGCCCAGATTCACACCCAGCTCCAGTGGCTGTGGGGAAGGTCAAACAGGAGCTAGTTACACCTGCTCCTGTATGCCCATTGGGTTTTGCCCCACACCAGGAGGTTTCTGCTCTCTTTATGCCTGCACAGCAGTGCAAAGAAAGCAGAGTGGGGCAGAGAATCTGATTTTAAAGCCCTTTCCTGCTAAGATAACAACTGTGCAATAAAATGGCATCTATTTCCTAGCTGCCCAACTCTGTTAAATATGTTTATTTAGATGAATTTGTTCTTAGTGTCGTAAGAATCATCCCGGAAAGTCTAAATAAAATGCATAGATAAGCAAAGTTAGGACTTATGCAAGGTGTCACTGTGATAGCATAACAAGTGCAAGAAGCCTTTGCTTTGCTAATGGCAGCGAGACAGACCTGTAGTTGTAAATTTTTCATGTAAGGGACTAATGCATCAGACATTACAGATCGGTGCCAAAATATTACTCAGCTATTTGTTATGCTTGACTGCAATAAAGACAAACGATTACTTTGTCTTAGGCAGTATTTGGTAATATACTGGTCTCAAGATAAGACTTATCATAGCAGAAATGCAAGCATCCATGAAATGAAATTTCACCACATTAAATATTTTGCATTAAGAGATTTGTCTCCTATAATACATACCAGTTTATTTTATTTTTCCAGGAAGTGGGATGAATTGTGAGGATCTGTAATGAAATATTAACCCCAGGATGATATCTGTATTGTCTGCCAACCCAAACATCCGGTCACAAATATTATATGCACTGTAATTCAGGAGCCCAGGATAAAATGTCAGGTTTTTTTAACTTCTTTTTCTAACGTAGGGAATTAATCATACCAGTTAGATGCAGGTAAGTGTTCTGCATGCATCTCCCACATAGTTCTGCCATTGCACTTCAAACTTGATATGCTCTGTACCCTGCAATTCCAGTCACCATACACCTGTACTAGCACATGGGAATCCTGGTTTGCAGCATCCTTTGCTATTTCATGTCCTGGCCCCACTTAAGCACAGGCGGCCAGCATGGGCGGCAGGTATAATAGGCAAGTTGCCTCCGCTAGCACAGCCGTCCCTGCTGCCCAACACCTGGGCTGTGGTGCCCCCCTACTGCCTTTTCCCCTCCCTGCTCTGACTCTTCCCAGAGGCTCCCAAGACTTGCTTCTGTTGCCTGGGGTGAATCTTCCTCCTCTCCTCCACCTATCCCTTTCCCCCTTCGGAGGTCCCCTCAGCTGCCGGCCGTGTCTCTCCTCGCCCCTCCCCCACAGTGGGGTACAGAGTGTATGAGAATGTGAGCAGGGAGTCAGTGGCAGACAGGGGAGTGAAGAGGTGAGCAGAATAACTTTACACAGTGAAAAAGCGTTCCAGAGACCTAGTAGCAGAGATCACTGAAACTGTTAGAGCCATTAAAGTGGTAATGAAGCCATTTGCCAATGTCCAGGAAGCCTTTTACCACATTCAGCTGGCTTCTATATTGTAGGAAAATGTGTTATTGGGGTGAAAACGGTTTCCAAATGATGACCCGTCAGTTATTCTCTGTACTCAGAAGAAGTAACTGCTAGCCTGGCTTCAGGAGGAGCCGACATAGCCAGTGAGTTTATTTCTTGATCTAATTGTTTTATTCAAACCCAGTTTAAATAAACGAGTCTGGCAGGGAATTCTGTGATTAAACTACTGCCTTAATGCAGGCTGTCAATGACAAGCACTTTTTCAAAAGGAGAGATTAGGCTTCAGGTTGGCGCAGGTTGCCCGGCTTTTCATCTCTCTCTACACAGCATACACCGAACGCCCGGCCACGCAGAGGAGAATCTATCTGGCAGTTGAGCTGTACCTGTTGCCTGTTCAGTTCCACTGGGGAATGTTATTAATGTTTTAAGGTGAAAAGGGGAAAAGTTGTCACAGGGGGTGAGGGGCAGCAGCAGGATGAGGAGGCGAGTAGTGATCCAGTTGCATAGAAGGTGATGGTGGGGGTCTGTGGTGGGCAGGGAAAGGGTCTGGTGAGTGGGGGTGAGGAGGCAAGCAGCAGGTGGGCGAGCGGTGGGCGGGGGAGAAGGTGAGCGGAGGGGGGTATCTGGGTGATGGTGAAGAGGTGAGTGGCGAGTCAGCAGTGGGTGGAGGCAGGGTCTGGGACAGAGCAGGGGTGGCGTTTGGATGGGGCTGTGAGCAGAAGATGCAGGACAAGGAGCTCGCCTCTGTCAGGGGAAGTTTCACCCACTGTCCATGCTGCCAGCCGTCCTGATCTGTGCTAAATTGCATATGGTAGTTTTGTAAAGTGGACACATTATCTGAGGGTCAGCAGCTCCCTTTACAAATTACATCCACTATTGATTTGTACTCTCTCCCGCACAAAATACCAAGCCTGACTCTAGAAGTGAAAGACAGGCAGAGCCTGATTCATCACTGCATTGCCATCATTTATGATGGTGTGGTTCCATCGATTTTTACGGAGCTAGTATATGGAGTTGGTATAAAACAGATCTAACTCACTGAGAAATCAAACCCAAACAGGCTAACAGGACAAATGTTAAATACTCTAAGACAGGGGTTCTGAACCTTTCCAGATTACTGTACCCCTTTCATGAGTCTGATTTGTCTTGCATACCCAAAGTTTCACCTCACTTAAAAACTACCTGCTTACAAAATCAGACATAAAAATACAGAAGTGTCACAGCACACTGTTACTGAAAAATGGCTACTTTCTCATTTTTACTATATAATTATAAAATAAGTACAATATATATATTCCAAATCAATTTATCTTTCATGTGATACTTGAGACTGTTTTTCACCTGTGAGTCTTGTCTGAATCCTGAGCCCCAGGCAGCGGGGCTGAAGCATGTCATTTACCTCCATGGGGCCCCCTGTGGCAGGGGACACCGGGCAATTTCCCTGCTTGCCACCCCTTCATGCTGACTGTGCACTTGCTATCCCTCTAAATCCATCTCGTGACCCCCTGCCCCATAGACTGCAATCCCCAGATTGAGAAACACTGATCTCGATGAGTTGATTACTCCCTGGAAGACCTCTGCGTACTCTGAGGGGTACATGTACCCTGCTTGAGAACTACCACTCTCGCCTTATAGACGCTCCACCTAGATAAAGACCAGAAAACTCTGAAACAACCTGATCATGGCTGCTACAATATTAAAAGCCTTACTAGAGACAAGATATGCCATATCTACCACTTCCCCCCCCATCCACAAGGCTTGTTACCCTGTCAAGAAAACTGTTAGGCTGGTCTGACACAATTTGTTCTTGACAAATCCATGCTGACTGTTATTATATGTATTAGTGGTAGAGTCAGGATTAGAAGTCAGGATCTTCCAACAAAGGCCCCAACCTTGCAATTGATACACCATGGGTATATTGCTGATCCCACATGGAGCCTCACTGACTTTAGGTGGGTTTTTTGCAGGAGCAGCAGTCTGCCAATGTACTATCAGTGGAAAGGTTAGAGCCTAATACAGCTCTCTGCCCCGTCCTCCAGACTATGCTGCCTCCTAAAAATTCAAGACCATTGCCTAGATGAATGAATATGGCCTAGCAGTTACAGGGAAGGGATTGATACTAAAAGAGACACTGAGTTTAAATTTCTCTTCTCTCCATACTTCTGTTCCCTTCCCCCACCCAGTTGTAGTATCTGAGCATCACCCAAGAATTAAAAAAATACAAATAACAGCAATTGCTCTCTCTCTCTCTTCCTCCTCTTTTCAGAATGGGGGGAAATAGCTTGGTTAATTGATAGATTTGGGGAAGGGGAAGATTGAGGTTTGGTTTTTGGAGGCAGTTTTCCCATGAATTGCTCACTGATGTGGACCTAGAACTCAGCTGAAGTACTTGTGCTACAGTTATTTCAGCTTCACTTGATGAAAACCAAATGCGGCTACCTGAGCCTCTCTTCCAGTACAAATAAATTATATGCTAAGAGCATCCATGCCATGAGTGCACGGTACTGTACTGGATGACGTCTCGAGATCCCTTCCAGTCCTACAATTCCATGATTCCAAGGTTGCTTGCTTTACTGCTGTAAAAAAAATTACTTTGATACCTATATATTCACTACAGATTAATCTGAAAATCCATCCTATGATCTCATGCAGTTTCCCACCAGAGCTTGTGACAGCTGTTGCCCCTGTAATGACTGCCAGTCATTATTTCCTTGAGAATAATGTCTGTGTTCACATTTTCTCACTGTGATATACTTTTATGGCATTGTGTTGTCACATGATAATGGTACAATTAACTGGTGTCCCCTCTGTAGTGAATATTATAAAAGGTCATCTAGCATGAAGTGATCACCTTGGGATGGTTGCAGTGAAATATATAAAGCAAGCATCAACGCAAGTATGTCATATTCTGGAATCACAGCATTTGGCTGCCCAAATATAGGGGCATATTCTGGCCAGCTGTGGCCTCATGCAAAGCCGCTACATATTCATCCTGTCCAGCATAGGAGACTACTGCAGAGGGGTGAGATGTCTAGATACCATTGCTGGGTTCAGGTGTACATGGACCAAATTGATGGCTATGACCCTGACTCTTAGCCTCTGCCCTGAAATTTGGTCCACTGTGACTCCTATTACAGAGGGTCTGTGGAATATCTTCTCTGTGGGCTTTGTGGATAGTTAGAACAAGATAAACAACATCCAGCCAGCCTTCCCTTTTTGGTTTTCTGTCAAGCTTCTATGTTTACAGAATCTGGCCCCATGTGTTTAATTATAGTTAGTAACTAGCATGCAGGCTGATGGATTATTGCATTAGCCTTTTATTTCTGGGTTTAAATCCTGACATAGGTCACAACTAGAATGAAACAGGGTGTCTCATCCCAGTCCCTAGAAGTCATTCTTTATTTCTATTGTACAAACACAAGCCAACATTCTTCTCCTTGCCCTTGATTTCAAGCCTCTAAAACTCTCGCTAAATTCACTCCTCAAACGGTTGATTTTAAAGGTCGATTCAGTAGAGAGAAAGCACATTAGTGAGAAGACTTACATTTGTTCTATCTCAGAGGCTTTGTTGGCTGTAAAGGCAGCCATGCTATTTTTCAGATTGTCTCTGTGCCAAATCTTGAAATCTCTGCTGAATCTTTACTCAAGTGCACACTCTTTGCAGTCAGAGGTACTCTAGGTTTTTACAGATATTACTGTGTTTGTTTCAGTGAGGTTCTTCTTGTTTTATATCTGAGAACAGAATTGGACCATTGAGTGTTTTACCCTAACAAAGATGAAATAAGAATTGAGTAATTTAGCCCAAATTAAGGCTATAGCCCAAAGAGAGTTTTGCCAAAGGATGGATGTCAGAGTTTGACCTAAAATAGGTCTGGTTTGTTTATCAAAAAGCATCCTCCAGTCTGTGGGGTAAAATTAATATACTGAAAATGAATGCCTATCCCAGAATTGTATATGTCCTGAGAGGTCTCCCTGTTTCTGTTCTGCAAACGTTTTAAGAAATTCAACAATATTTTCAGAACATTCCTTCAGGGCTGAGGTAAGAAACCTAGATTGTCGCTGAACAAATTACAGCTCCGCCTATCACTGGGAGGATTTCATTTTCTCAACTTGGAAAATTAGCAGATCTCCTTTTTGTTAAGTCAGGCATCTTTGTGGCTATTAGATATGACCCCACCTTGGGTTCAGATTGAATAAGAATTGGTATACACTCACCCCTTTTCAGGCATTGTAGGATCAAATTATTGTAGAGTGGATTGCTCCCGAGTTCTCACAATAACAGCTGAGGCAAGGTTGTTCAAACTTGGCTAAAAAGTTCTGCTTCCATCCATTTTTCCATGCAGAGGCAGTCCTCTGAGGCAATTTTATCCTGAAGATCAGTGACAAAACCCTGATGTGGAGGGTTTGGATAGATGGAGGAATTATGACTGTGTTGCAGCTAATTGACAATGATAAATGTAAACCATTTGTAGATCTTCAGCAACAATTTGGCTTTCCCTGCTCCGGAGCATGGAAACCACTCCAGTTAATGCACATACTTATGAATGTATTTGGACTAGATACACTGGGAGCTCCAGAACCTTCAGTACTTTTATTATTTTAAAAGAAACTTCTTGGATTTGTGGGCCAATGGTATCTTTTAATGATTTTCTGGCCCAAAAAACTCTGCCATAGATTGATAATTTGTAAATTGTTTGGACTAGGGATTTGGATTCACTACTATCTCTGACCCAATTGAATACAAATGTATCTAATGTTAAAGCAACTTTAAAGCAGAGAAAGATGCTTTTGTGAATATATTTGTCTCCACATAGGCTAATGGAAAAGAGGGCTTATAAATGCTGACTGCTGTAGGAACTGTAACTCCCTTGGTGCTACATTAGCTCATCTGTTTTGGGAGTGCCACTATATCAAGAGTTTCTGGTATGAGGTGGGTCAAAGAACCAATGTGATATTGGATGCTAAATTGGAGCCCTTCCCCTTAAATTTTACTCTTGGACATATTCCTGACACATAGAGATTACTGGTAACAAGGTGGCCTGGTTCCAATGTGCCACTTTGGTTGCTAAAAAATTAATCCTGCAAAAAGAGAGAAGTCGACCCCCACCAAATATTGGTGCCTGGCTCAGTGATATGGCTGATATTGCAACTAATGAAGAACTGACATTCTGCCAAAAGGGAGTGCCCGAAAAATTCAAAACAATTTAGGCTGACTTTTTAAGAAGTCTATGATTAAGGTAAACCCTGAAGATAGGTATGTCGTTCCCTTCATCCCAACCCTCTTTGTTTACTAATATCTATGATGATGAATCTGGTATTTTGATGTATTAGGAAAAATAAATAGCAATTATAAATAATAATAATAAACTGAGATAGTTGAAGGATTTTTTTAAGTGCAAAAGTTGCACCTTGAGTACTAATAGGCATCCGCAGCTATTCCCATGTTCAGTAGTGCCTGGCAACTTAACGAAACAAAGGGTTCTCAGGAAAGCAAAAATAATCTGAAGACTCTTAATTAATAGCTCAGGATTTACAAAATTGCCTGCTGTCACTGTGACACCTGAGTTGATCTTGGAATTGAACTGGCTTCTTCCACTCTGTACATTATAACTTCCCTTCACACACACAACTTCTGCCTTCTTTGACCGTATTGAGTTATTCTGTGCCAGACAAAGCCCCTTTGTAATATTGAGGTCTACCTGTTTGAGGACTGGATGGGATGCAATGCAGTTTTCCTGTACCAGTGAACTGCATCATGTGTTAATAAGCTTTTTACTTGGCTAAATTACTTTGTTTCTATAGCTGATCTGAAGGCAAAAAGGCCCTAGAGGATGCAAGGGGAAGAAGGAAACATTCTCACGTAATTAGAATGATTAGAGCTGCTGAAACCCCTGCCTTACTAAAACTGCATTATTTTCTCAGGAGATTTATACTGTATGATAGCCTACATAGTTTTATTATGGATGTTTTCCAGTCAAGTGGAGGCTGCAAGTCTTTCATTAAAGAGAGGCGTAAGCAGCATACAATGGAAATTTAAAAACATGTGAGCATTTACCAGCCCTGGGCTCAGTTCAGTTATCTCCTAGTCCTAAGTGGTTTTGTTGTGCCTTTCCTGATGCCAAGAGTTCAGATTGAGTTTAAAGCAGTGAGGAAATAAAGGACGTTTGGATGAATAGCTAAAATCAGAGTAATGCAAAATATAGGTACATATCCTATCTATCTGGTTGAGGGCAGAGCAGTGGAAAATACAACGGATGCAAAATGTCAATTACAAGAACTGATTTTCTATGGACCAGTCACTCACTGATATGAGATATTTCAGTTACGCATGGAAATCAGTTTAGAAACTAAAGATTTCTCCATACTGTGAATCTCTATGGTACATAGTGGTTGTTCCACATGTGCAGTGTCAGCCCCATTCACAGAACGAATGTAGAATATGCAGTTAATATTGCTGACCCTGCTAGATTCAGATAACAGCACAGTAACTTGCTTTGCCTCACTTCTGTAGTTGCCAGTCCCTTTTAATCAGGATGACCATTTATTAGTATTGCTATTAATTAATGATTTGTTAAGTGCCAGAACAAATGCTCAGCTCAGTACCCCCACAAGACACAAAATACAGTCAGTCCTTGGTAACCACGTCTAGATGGGGAAAATAGATTGTGTTTAAAAATGCTAGCCCTAAGGGGGAGCCTCATGTTGACCTTGACCACTTGAAATATTTTACTGTCCACACTAGTTTAAAACTGTGTCGCTTAAAATATTCTAGTTGATATGTCAAACGTGACCTACTTTCCTAGATGATGGCCTCTCTGTGGATAACCAGAAGGACCTGCTAGAGATCATTTTTTTTCTCTTCTCCAGACACGATAGATAGCATCTGTGAAGCCATCCTTTGTAATTACTTTTCATCCTAACTGTCTATGAAAGAATCCCATTGCTAATGGTGTTCTATGAGGTATTTGGAGTCTAACAAGAACACACTAACAGCCCTGCTGAATTCTCTGCTCCATGTCCATGGATTCTGTTTAAACTAGTCTGTTTCCTAGACACTGATGCTTGTTTTCCGTTAAAATGCACATTCAATGAAATAATTTAAGGGACTCTCAGCCCCGAGGCTGCTCTACATTATTAATTATTTTTATTGCAGTAGTGCATAAAGGCCCCCATCAGAGATCAGGGCCCTATTGCATAATGAAAAGTCAGGGCCTGGTATAAAGAGCTTAAAATCTAAACCATGGGTCCTCTCCTGGTCCGTACCTGCCCCAGGATTGATCGGAGAATAGGTGACATAAAGCTGCCTTTGCTAAAATCCATCTGGAGTTGCACTGTCATAGCCTAGGCATGGGGTCAATGTTATAAAGTTCTAAGTAAATCTTAAACCTCTCTGGAATGTACACAAAACTCACCAGGTGCTGGTAACCCTGCACCACAGAACTCCCACCTATTTGGACTTTTGTCCCTTGCAAAGCTTTTCAAAACATTGGCAGGTATGCACAGTGCCCAGTACTATCAACTGAGCTTTGCTCCTCCTGCAATAGTTGGCTAGGAGAGGGGCAGGGCTTTACAGATTTCCTTTCCCTTCCTATGCCCTCACATAACCCGCACTTGGTTCCCACCAAGGAATTGAGTTTACCTGCAGGGAAGCTCACTTGAGAATCATATTCCATCCTAGTACTGAACAGCTACAGTGAATGAAGCCAAGGAATCCATCTCTCTTCTTGAAAGAAAAAAATAAAGTCTTTGGTACTGTAACATTAGATGGTTTCTTAATGTTTGGCAATCGATCTTTGTTCTAATGCTATAATTATAGCTCAAGAAAAAATCTCCTCTCCCTTCCCCCCCCCCCAGGATTTTACTGCTCTGTGCAGTAAGACTGGAAAGTACGAAGGCACTCATGGAGTATAAAGGAACTGGATACACAGATATCCCTTCAGGTTCTTTCATCAGTGTCTCTGCTAAAACAGTTTTCATTTTGTGGGTCTCAATGGTGGATGTTATTGAGAGAGTAACTCCAGTTAAGATGGAGTTTTGTGGGCACTTTTGGTTTTACTGCCAAAAGTTTTGCCTGAAATTGCAGCATTTTTCCCATGCTGCTAATGAATATGTTACCATGATGCCTGTGGCAAAAAAACTGAAATAAACTGTGATTAATGAACAGCAGCTCATGAATTTTCAGATAACAAAAAGAGATTAAATGATTTTCATTGTGCTAAAGACGAAGTGAAGATGTAAGGACAGAGTTTATGTAATGATAATATGCCTGTTGTTATCACAGGTTCTTCAGGCCTAAAGGACACCTGCCCTGTAAGAGTAATATAGAAGATTTAAATAACAATGAGAGATGTGCATCGAGACTGAAATTGAAGTATCTAGTCTGTAATCGCAATCATAAGACAGTATTCGATTTTTGCCAAGAGTAATGGTACAGCCCATTTATCACTGGAGCTGAATAGTTACCCACATTTTAATATTTTATAAATAGGGCTCTAGCAAATTCACGGTCCATTTTGGTACATTTCACTGTCAGAGGATTTTAAAAATAGTTAATTTCATGATTTCTGCTATTCAAATCTGAAATTTCTTGCCTGATGTTATAATTGTAGGGGTCCTGACCCACAACTCCTTTGTGTGGGGGTTGTGATACTGCTACTCTTACTTCTGTGCTGCTGGCAGCAGCGCTGCCTTTAGAGCTGGGCAGCTGGAGAGTGGAGGCTGTTGTCCAAGAGCCCAGCTCCGAAGGCAGAGCTGCTGCCAGCAGCAGTGCAGAAGTAAGGATGGTCTGGTATGGTATTGCCACCCTTGCTTCTGCGCTGCTGTCTGCAGAGCTGGGCTCTCAGTCACTAGTCGCCACTCTCTGGCCACCCAGCTCTGAAGGCAGTGCAGAAGTAAGGGTGGCAATACCGTGACCCTTCCCTCCCCTAAAATAACCTTGTGACTCCCCCAACAAACCTCTTTTGGGTCAGGACCCCCAATTTGAGAAACACTGGTCTCCCCTGTGAAATATGTGTAGTATAGGGTAAAAGCACACAAAAGACCAGATTTCATGTGGGGAGAACAGATTTCGTGGTCCGCGAAGCATTTTTCATGGCTGTGAATTTGGTAGGGCCCTATTTATAAAACCTTAATATATGTGAATGAGAGGATTTTTCAGTCAGGAAGCATTTGTTAGTGAAAAGCTACTGCTTCTAATCTAACACAGACAGACATGCCTGTAAAAAACTGTATTCAGCCTTTCCATCAAACTAGTTTAGTTTTACAGTCTTTGTACGTAGCAGCGGGTGAGCATGCACTGATGGCACCTAGTGGTCCAAGAGAGGAAGTGCATAAGAAAATAACGAAGGGAGTTAAAACCAGGAGGTAGAACCTAATGAGTGTGGAGTGGAGGGAAGCAGCGGACAATGGGGAGTGCAGAGATTCTCCCTTATAAAGAGCTGTGATTCATTTTTATATATTTGGATATTTTAATCTTCTTTTCTGAAGGGTCACTTTTGTCACCGAAGGTTTCTCCTAGGCTTAGTTTCTAAGTACCGTGGCCAGACATGGCACTGTAGTTTAAATGTGCATCTATTTTACCCATGGGAATGTCTGATACTGTATTTATGCATTAAATGTGAGACAGGCCAGTCAAGTAAAAGTTGAAAATCCAATGCAGAGCAGTTAGAAATCCACTTGGTAGGGTTCTCACTTGTTTTCAGATTGAAGGTCTGAGGATAAGTGGGGCATTGTGTATATTCTTAATCTCCACGATGTCCACAGACGTGATTTTGATGAAGATGACTGACAGTGAAAGAATTAACTCTTTCAGGGACGTGTTTGCAGTAATGCCACTTGAAAATGTCCTGTCTTTGATGCTTTTGATGCACAGTCCAGGCACAGAGGCCTTCTCTTGGGAAGCTGTATAGGCCATATGATTGTCACTGGTTAGTTACAGAACAGATGGTCATTGGAATTCTGCCTTGCAAACTTGTTTAATTGGAAAAGATTATTATTATTATTATTTTATTATTATCATGTATATTACAGGAGCATCCAGAGGCATCCACTGGATCGGGACCCCATTGCTTTAAGAATGGAACTAAGTAACAGTTTAAAAGGCAAGACATTAGAGGTGCATGAAACTAAAAATTAGATGAAGAGGGAGAGGATATGGAGAGGGGAATAATAGGATGTTTTAGCAAAGGTTTATCGTGTGCTTAATTCTTAGCCAATCAGTAGCAGCAATCAGATTCATCACCTGCCTAGCCATTATCAGATGCCTACAAATCAGTTTTCTATAGGCATTACAGAAGAGGAGAATTCTGAGGGGTTCACAAAGGAAGATAAGGTGGAAATAGAAGATAATTTAAAATGAGATCATACGGTGGCATGCACCTGACCTTTTGCAGCTCTCATGAACTCCCCTGTTTCATATACATATATAGGACCCAATTTCTGAATCGCCAGAAAGGGTCAGCTCTTAAATCTACAAAGCTAAATTTGGAAATGATATAACCCCTGTTGTTCCAATTCCCAGCTTCTAAAGTCTCCTCATTTCCCTTTACAGTTTCAGCCTGTCTCTGGCATCTTCCATTTCCCTTGAGATTAATTCCAGGAGCAAAGGGATCTGTAATGGCTGTCATCTGTCATCCTTCCCTCAGACACTGTTGAAGGGGGAATTCCTAGGTGAAAGGAGTTTTCCTAGGGTATGATCTGTATCCCAGTGACCCAACTGCTGGAAGAGCCCCGTGGGGCTGTGAGCCTACTGTAGTTCACTGTGGGGATCAGCATGGCTCCAGGTCCACCTCAGGATTGGGGCAGTGTGAAGGTGGCATCCCTGGGTCTTATGCTAAGCCCAGCTTGGCCAGACCAGAGGATCTGGCCCCACGTATACAAATAAAGATATTTTAAAGAAATGTTCAAAAAGCCCCAACATCAATTCTTCCAGCAATGGAACGCTCCAAAGAGGGCCATTCTGTGTACCATTCCCAAAACAGCCACTAGAACGAGTCACTGCATTAAGATTTCCTGCTCACTGTCATGATCAGTAAGAGGAGAACGTTCATGCAGCATCAGCTCAGTGAAAGACAACAGCAAGCTGTACTACTCTGACCTTTTCAGTATTTTTGTAATTTGACTTGTGGCCCATTCCCTGTGTACTCTGGTTATCACCTAAGGGAAAGCTGGAATAAGCAGCCAATCAAAATGCAGACTAATGAAAAGGTCACGTTTATGAGGTGTTTGAATTGTCATATCTGATTCTTCATTTATTTATTTGGACATTGTAAGCAAATTTGTTATTTATGGCTGTGCTAGGTACATGCACAGTGCAGGCAGGGACTGTGCACGCTCCCGCTGCATAACTTTTCCAGAGAATCTCAGTCCTAATCCCTAATACTTATGACACAGGGGCCTAGTCTTCCCTCTGTATGTGCTTCTGCATGCGTGAGCACACATCCCGTGATTGTTAATGTAAATGATATATATTTATACAGAGAGGAAAAAATCTCCCTCCTGGCACAAAACATTGTAATGAATACTGGAAATCTTTAGAGCCATCTTCTCCCTTTACATTAGTTCATGAAAGTATTTTAGTGTCTTTGGGTAGATCATATGATTCATACTCACCCCAGTTTTATTTTGAATTTCAGGTTTCAATTACTCCAAAAACTCCAGTTGAAACAGTCAATTGTCAACTGATTTCACATTGAAGCCGTTTCATGAATTTCACATGGTTTTGGGGCCTGGTCTAAAATTAAACTTCATTAAAGTTAATGAAGAGACTCCCATTGATTTCAATGGACTTTGGATTAGGTCTTTGATGCAAAGCCATACGCTGATTCATAGTTTCATTTGAAACTGGACTCATGTGTTCTCAAAATTTAGGGCCAGATATTGCCACCTGGATCATATTTGAGGTAGCACGTGACCTGTCTATTCATCTCAGTTACTGAACATGAATAAGAGTGGCAAAATCTGTCCCATGGTGAACATGGTCTGAATTTATTTGAAAATAAATACAACTTGGAAAATGATGTGTGTTTCACTTGGTTTCACTGAAACATTTCACACAGTTTTTGAAGTACTGCATGTATAGGACAAATCAATTCCTATGGGAATTAATGTAGTAAGACTAAATAACGCCATTCAATGGCAGCCATGTGCAGTTGCATTCTTGTGTACCTCCTTCAATGCCAGAATGTGCCCTTCCTCAAGGGTTTTTAATCACCCAGAGGTGGCTTTGTTACTGTGTTTCTGTTGATGCAAGTTGTAAACATTAGAAAAATTCTCGCAGTCATGCAGCAATAGATTCTTGTTGACATCCAAATAATCAGCTGCTCAAAAATATTTTTTAATTAGGTCAAAGTCCAGAAATCAACCTGTCCATTTAACTGAAAGGCTTAAAGTACAGCAGAGGGGCAACACACTAAAAGACCAACCACAGTACACTAAATAAGAAATAAGAGAGACTGTCCATTGGTAGGAAGTAGGGGATAGCTATGGCAAAGTCTGTTTGTTCTACCCATCCCTTCCAGAGAGTGGGAAGGTAAGTATCCAAAACTCTTGTTACATGTTGCTGGTGGGAGTTGCCTTCCCTCCACCATAGTCAGTCCTCTCCACAGCTCCATCTTCCATTTATGGAGTGCTCTGGGTACCAAAGGCCCCAAACTTGGATTTCCTTCTGACTTGAGTTGAAGAGTGTCTGTGATTGGCTATTCATAACTACAGCGGTGTTGTCAGATGTTTGTCTGCATGTGTTCACTCTGTGTGCAATCTCAGCTCTGGGCAGGCAGCTGGTAGAGCAGACCTCGAGTAAACCATTCAGTGACCACAAGATCTGTTAAGGTACAAAGGCACCTGGCCAGGTTTATTGTCAATGAAGCATAGTACAAGTATCCTGCAGACTCTCTCGGACCACTAATACGTGTATGCCCATAACAGTGGACCAGCTCAATGAATGGCGGGACTTTCTATTCCCCTTTGAGACTTCATTTTACAAATCAATCGAAAAAGTTAAATATTGCCCCTCTGAGGTGGTTAGTTACTGCCCCTGATGTGGGTTGTTACCACCCATTACCTTGTACACATTGGTTCAATCAGAACATCTCTATCCATCACACTGTCACCCTGACCTTATGTTTACGAGGGGTCAGTATGTTCTCATTACCTTTGGGGTGGGTGTGTTTGTACCATACCTGGTATTGGGGTATTCTGATACCATCCTTCTGGAATGTGTTTGCGTGAGTTTCCTGTGCGTAGCCTTTCTTAGGAATGTGTGTGTTTTGCAATACCAGCCCTGTTTTTGCCAGGTTCTGTGAGCTCACAGCCTGTCTCTTGCTAACTTTTGCTTTTATATTAGCAAGACTTGACCATTACTTTAGTTGAGGCCTCAGGTTTTACACCAGGCCTCTGATGCAAGGGTTTATGTCTCTGGCTTTCTTCCTACTACAAGTGGATGGATGGATGAGTAGCAGGAGTCTTAAAAATATAAGAGAGGACATGTGAGAGAGATCACAAGTTCAGAAGCAAATCTGGGTTATTAGCAGCTGACAGCCATTGCTTTGGTGACTTATTATGAGAAAGCACTTGAAGATCCCAGCCCAGTCTCATTGTAACTAGTGTCTTTGTGAGTTTTGACAGAGAGTCCAAAGACTGAAGTGCCCTGGATATGGGTTTATTACCCTTAGGGTATGTCTACACTAAGGGATTATTCCGATTTTACAGAAACCGGTTTTTAAAAACAGATTGTATAAAGTCAAGTGCACGTGGCCACACTAAGCACATTAATTCGGCGGTGTCCGTCCATGTACTGAGGCTAGCGTCAATTTCCTGAGCGTTGCACTGTGGGTAGCTATCCCATAGCTATCCCATAGTTCCCACAGTCTCCCCCGCCCATTGGAATGCTGGGTTGAGATCCCAGTGCCTGATGGGGCAAAAAACATTGCCGCTGGTGCTTCTGGGTACAGCCTCACCCCACCCTCTGTGAAAGCAGCAGAAGCCAACCGTTTCACGCCTTTTTTCCTGGGTGAACTGTGCAGACGCCATTCCACGGCAAGCATGGACCCTGCTGAGCTCAAGACAGCAATCATGGACATTTTAAACACCTTGCACATTCTTGTGCAGTCAATGCTGAACCGGGACCTGCAAAGCCAGGAGAGGAGGTGGCGGCTATGGCAGAGCGGCGACGAGAGTGATGAGGAAACGGACACAGAATTCTGTCAAACTGCGGGCCCCTGCGCTTTGGAGATCTTGTGGTAATGGGGCAAGTTCTAGCCATTGAATGCCAATTTTGGGCCTAGGAAACAAGCACAGACTGGTGGGACCACATAGTGTTGCAGGTGTGGGACAATTCCCGGTGGCTATGAAACTTTCACATGCGTTAAGGGCACTTTCATGGAACTTTGTGACTTGCTTTCCCCTGCCCTGAAGCACCAGAATACCAAGATGAGAGCAGCCCTCACAGTTGAGAAGCAAGTGGCGATAGCCCTCTGGAAGCTTGCAATGCTAGACAGCTACCGGTCAGTCGGGAATCAATTAGGAGTGGGCAAATCTATTGTGGGGGCTGCTGTGATGCAAGTAGCCAAAGCAATCACTAAGCTGCTGCTACCAAAGGTTGTGACTCTGGGAAATGTGCAGGTCATAGTGGATGGCTTTGCTGCAATGGGATTCCCTAACTGTGGTGGGGCGATAGATGGAACCCATATCCCTATCTTGGCACTGGAGCATCAGGGCACCTAGTACGTAAATCGCAAGGGGGTACTTTTCCATGGTGCTGCAAGCACTGATAGATCACAAGGGATGTTTCACCGACATCCACGTGGGATGGCCGGGAAGGGTTCATGACGCTCATGTCTTCAGGAACACTACTCTGTTTAAACGGCTGCAGCAAGGGAATTACTTCCCAGACCAGAAAATAACAGTTGGGGATGTTGAAATGCCTGTAGTTATCCTGGGGGACCCAGCCTACCCCTTGATGCCATGGCTCATGAAGCCATATACAGGCAGCCTGGACAGTAGTCAGGAGCTGTTCAACTACAGGCTGAGCAAGTGCAGAATGGTGGTAGAATGTGCATTTGGCCATTTAAAGGTGCGCTGGCGCACATTACTGACTCGCTCAGACCTCAGCCAAACCAATGTCCCCATTGTTATTGCTGCTTGCTGTGTGCTGCACAATCTCTGTGAGAGTAAGGGGGAGACCTTTATGGCAGGGTGGGAGGCTGAGGCAAATCATCTGGCCACTGATTACGCACAGCCAGATACCAGGGCAATTAGAAGAACACACCAGGAAGCGGTGAGCATTAGAGAAGCTTTGAAAACCAGTTTCATCACTGGCCAGGTTACAGTGTGACTGTTGTGTTTGTTTCTTCTTGATGAAACCCACCTCCCCTCTTGATTGACTCATTGCCTGTAGGCCACCCACCCTCCTCCCTTTGATCACAGCTTTCTTTCTAAGGAAATAAAGTCACTCTTGTTTAAAAATTATATATTCTTTATTACTTAATTATAAAAAGAGAGAGAGAACTGACAAGGTAGCCCAGGTGAGGTTTGGGAGGAGGATAGTAGGGAAGGAAAAGGCTACTAAAAAAATTTCATAATAATGAGAGCCTTTTGGTTGAGCTGTCCACTGGGGTGGAGTGGGCAGGTGCACAGAGCCTACCCCCACGTGTTCTTAGTCGTCTGGCGGGTGAGGAGGCTAAGGAACAAGGTGAGGGGGGAGAGTGGTTATAGAGGGGCTGCAGTGGCACTCTAAGATCCTGCTGCTGTTCCTGAAGCTCCACCATACGCCGGAGCATGTCAGTTTGATCATGCAGCAGCCCTAGAGTTGCATCCCGCCACTGCTGATTTTCCTGCCACCACCTCTCTTCTCGAGCGTCTCTCCTCTCATCTCGAGCATCTCTCCTGTCCTCACGTTGGTCTCTCCTGTCCGCACAGTCACTGGCATCTTCTGTGTACTTTGCTACCACGTCCTTCCACTCATTCAGATGAGCTCTTTCATTGCGGGTCACTTCCATGATTTCCGAAAACATTTCTTCTCACGTCTTTTTTTTTCCGCCGCCTTATCTGAGCTAGCCTTTGGGACAGAGTAGGGAGGCTTGAAAAATTTGCAGCTGCATGAGGGAGGGAAAAAAGGGAGAGAAGTATTTAAAAAGATACATTTTAGAGAACAATGGTCATACTCTTTCACAGTGAACAACACTATTCACCTTACATAGCACATGTGTTTTCATTACAAGGTCGCATTTTGCATCTTAATATTGAGTGCCTGCAGCTTTGGTGTTACCGATCACAGACGCAGGTCTGGGCAGCAGAATTCAGCTTGCATGCAGCCATGGTAAGCCATTGTCTTTCGTCTTCTGCAGCCTTCGTCTATCCAGCGCTCTCCCTTCCCAAATAGCAAGCAAAGCGCATTGAGTGCTGCTTCTTTCCTGTTAACGTGCAGCAGCAGAAACCACCCCATGGCTAGTATCATGGAAGATCACTGCTGAACACCTGCCTATCCCCAACCCTCAACCATGTGGCTGGTAGCAGGGAAGATCCTTGCTAGCCAAATGCGAAAAAGATCAGCCCAATTGCCCCCACCCTTTCCCCCGCTTGACTACCTGCAGGGAAGGATTTCTTTTAAGCCACAGGCAAACAGCCCAGTAGGAATGGCCATCTCTGTCCCCTTACTTAAATTCCTGAATTTCAACCAGGTTACCATGAACGATATCACTCTCCTGAGGATAGCACAGTGAGATAAAGAACGGATGTTGCTTGAATGCCAGCAATCACCGGGACCATACGCAGCTAGGCTTTGTTATGCAATGATACCAGATTACTTGCTACATGCATGGCGTGGTCAAGTGTCCTACCATGGAGGACAGAATAAAGCAGTGTTGCCCAGAAACCTTCTGCAAAGGCTTTTGGAGTACCTCTAGTAGAGCTTCATGGAGATGTCCCTGGAGGATTTCTGCCCCATCCCCAGACATGTTAACAGACTTTTCCAGTAACTGTACTGGCCGCGAATGCATCTCAAGTCCTCAGGGCAAATTAATCATTAAAAAATGCTTGCTTTTAAACCATGTCTTATATTTACGAGGTACAGTCACCAGAGGTCCCTTCCATGGCTTCATTGTCTGGGATAGTTGCTTGGGAGGGCTGGGAGGGTAATTCCGTCAGGGTGAGAAAAAGTTCCTGGCTGTTGGGGAGAATGGAGTGCTGTGTGCATTCTGCAAGCTCGTCCTCCTCTTCCCCTTCATCTTCCCCATCTGTAGAATCCTCAGCCATGGCTGCGATTACTACCCCCACCTCGGAATCCACGGACAGGGGTGGAGTAGTGGTGGCGGATCCCCCTAGAATTGCATGCAGCTCAGCATAGAAGCGGCATGTTTTCGGCCCTGCCCTGGACTTTCTGTTTGTTCTTTGATTTTCTGGTAGGTTTGTCTGAACTCCTTAACTTTCACACGGCACTGTACTGAGTCCCTGGTGTGGCCTCTCTGCATCATGGCCTTGGAAATTTTTTCAAATGTTTTTTCATTTCGTCTTTTGGAATGGAGTTCTATTAGCATGGAATCCTCTCCCCATACAGTGATCAGATCCAGTACCTCCCGTGCAGTCCATGCTGGAGCTCTTTTTTGATTCTCAGGAAACTACATTGTTACCTGTGCTGATGAGCTCTGCATGGTCACCTGTGCTAATGATCTCTCCACGCTGGGTGAACAGGAAATGAAATTCAAAAGTTTGCAGGGCTTTTCCTGTCTACCTGGCCAGTGCATCTGACTCCAGATTGCTGTCCAGAGCGGTCAAAATGGTGCACTGTAGGATAGCTCCTGGAGGCCAATACCATCGAATTGCGGCCAAACTAACCCTAATTCGACATGGCAATACCGATTTGAGCACTACTCCCCTCATCGGGGAGGAGTACAGAAATCGGTTTAAAGAGCCCTTAATATCGATATAAAGGGTTTCATTGTGTGGACATGTGCAGGGTTAATTCGGTTTAACACTGCTAAATTCGGCTTAAACACGTAGTGTAGACCAGGCCTTAGAGTGATCCCTCTAACTCAATGTCAAAGCACACTGGGCAAGCCAGTACAGTGAAACCTGACACTACACATCCAATTGGTGGATAGATTCCCTTCCCCCCCGTCACCTCCCCAGTTCACACTAAAGCAAAGAGAGTGGCCTGACAGGTTGACCTGTGCCCTGATCACATTATGTTACTGATGCTTTATGACGTGAAGGACTTGTAGGGATTATTGAAAATAAATTGCTTACTTGAGCCACCCATGTTTTTTACTCGCCCCTGCAAAACGTATGTGCCTCATGTACCATTTACATTCACTTCAGGCACCTTTTCAAGTGTTTAAATGCTTTGCAGCGTTGCGAGAGAAAGTGACTGTTTTATTTTATTGGAAAATGCGGCTTTCATTTCACATTAATTTTTTACATTCTCTGTGCCAATTTGCAACAGCTTGTTTCTCATCCCCACATTTGTTTAAAGCTCTCTAACAGACTGATTCATTTTTTTCATGCTGTTTTTTAAGTGAGAGGAACATGACTTTGCACGTGGTCAGGAACCCAGATAAGCTTCCCTCTGGAGGCAGTGATCGGCAGCTGCCCCCGTTGTGCAGATGTGAAACTGGGAAAGCTAATTTTCCAATCTGACTTTCTAGTTTCTATTACCACCTGTCATTTTACATTGCCACTCTTTAAAGCCAACTCCTTGCCAGATGGAACTCTGCCTGCTTACAGGGTGTCTATTTTCTGCCACTCATGGATCATGACAATGTCAGACAATATGTCAGTAAGCTCCCTTCCATATCCTTTCCGTGCTGGATGAATTGGTAACATTATGTAAATTACCTGCCATCCAGCGGGGCACCTTTCTTAATGTAATTTATTGGGAGTGTCTGGCTGGAAGTGGGGCACTGTATCCACTAAGGATAAGTTGCCTGTCATATAGATTGAGGTGGATGACTGTTTGCTGTATGAACGAATCATTTTGTGACCACAGATGATCTCTCTGAAGTGAACAGGAACAGCTAATGACCCATGAGAACAATATAGGACCTCCAAGTGCTGATATGTGAGCTACTGGAATAAGGAAATCATTTGCTTGAGCTGAGTGACAATTACAGTTACAACTAGGAGACAACTCCAGTACCAATATTCTCCACCCCCCACACACTTCCCACCAAGACAGGGACTTAGTTGAACTGCACTAAAAGATTCAGAGGCCTGAAATAATGTCCACAATTTTTGATATACCTCATTCAAATTATCAGAACCCTTTAAGGCAGCACAAATGGATTGAACACCCCCATAAGAACATGCTTCTTTTCAAGATTTCTGTCTCTTTACTATTACTTAAGAGCTGACACGCTGCTCAGTGCCATACAAAACTCAAAATACAGATGTGCCCTACCCCAAATAGACACAGAGTAAACAGGACACACTGGGAAACCCAAGAAAGGGAATGATAGCCCTGAAGGGGCTAAGGAGATCTTGTAGGTGCAATCAGTCTCACCCAGTACCTCCTGGTACACTAGAGGGAGGCGTTAAAAGAGCTGAACCTGGCTCAGTTATGACCTGGTTAGGAAAAAGAGCAGATCTCTGGCTGTCATGCAGTGAGAGAAGCCTGGCTGGAGTCAGGAAGCCACTGCGTGGATCTGCTGGCTGATACCTCCCTGGAGAAAGGTACAGCTACAATAGAGAGCTCAAGGTAGTTGAGTAAGAGCATCAGGGAATGAGTCTGCCCAGGATTCTGTGCCCTGGTGGAGAGGTGAGACCCAGGGACCCCTTGGTTCTATCTGGCAGAGGGCATAAGGGTTGTGTAGAGGTTTCTATGGATCTCCTGGTCTGACGTCTACATAATAGTGCACCGAGAGGGTGATATGTGAAGTCACTACCAACAGCCAGTAATGCACTGTTTGTCCTAATCACAGACCTCAGCTGCATCCACTGTATAACCGCCTACCCTCCTCCCCATGTTCCATAGCCTCCTCACCCACATGCCCAAGAATATGTGTGTGGGGGGGAGACTCTGGACACCCAGCCTCTCCACTCCAGAGGATGGCCCAAGCAACAGAAGGCTGTCATCCAGTTTGATTTTTAGTGTGGCTACAATAAGCAATGTGGCCTTGTCCTTCCCTCCTCCCCACCCCACCTGGGCTACATTGTCCATTATCTCATTTCTTTTTAATTAATAAAGAAAGAATGCATGGTTTCAAAACAATAGTTACTTTATTTTGAAGGGGGGAGTATGGCTGGCTTACAGGGAATTAAAATCAACGAAGGGGCGGGTTTGCATCAAGAAGAAACACACACAACTGTCACCCAAGCCTGGCCAGTCATGTAACTGGTTTTCAAAGCCTCTCTGATGCGCTCTTCTAATTGCCCTGGTGTCTGGCTGCTCAAAATAGGATACCGGACGATTTCCCTCAACCTCCCACCCAATATAGCAAGCAGCAATAACAATGGGAATGTTGGTTGCGCTGGGGTCTGACCTAGTCAGCAAACAGTGCCAGTGAGCTTTCAAATGTCCAGCGGCACATTCTACCACCATTCTGCACTTGCTTAGCCTATAGTTGAACTTCTCCTTACTACTGTCCAGGCTTCATGAGCCATGGGAGTAAGGGGTAGGCTAGGGTAGGTGCGACCGTATGATGCTGCTGGCTGGGAGAGCAGCCTGAGGCAGAAGCCTCCAGCCTGCAGGATATTCCAGGCAGGACTGAATCTCCATGAGACGAAACTTAAAGAAGAGAATGATCTGGAGCCTCTGGCTCCCATTGAGTGCTCTAAGAGGAGGACAGCTATGTCTGTCCAGGAGCCCCTGATTGACCTCACCGAGGTCTGCCAGGAGCACCCATTAGATGTACGACAGCTCTCAGTCCTACTGCACATCTGCCGCGAAGTCAAGGAGCTGCTGCTGTATAGCAATGCAGTACCGTGTCTGCCAGCATCACCCAGGAGATGTACGATGACGGTGAGATGAGTGGGCTTCATGCTTTCCGTGATATGGCATCTGCACAGGTAACCCAGTTAAAAAGGCGTGAAATGATTGTCTACCGTTACTTTCACGGAGGGAGGGAAAAAGGGAGAGTGGCCTGACGACGTGTACCCAAAACCACGCGCAACAATGTTTTTGCCCCATCAGACACTGGGGGCTTAACCCAGAATTCCAGTCAGCAGTGGAGACTGCGGGAACTGTGGGATAGCTACCCACAGTGCACCGCTCTGTAAGTCGATACTAGCCTCAGTAGTGAGGCTGCATTCCGCTGACTGAATGCGCTTAGTGTGGACATATGCAATTGACTAAAAATCCCAGATGTCTATAAAATTTCTAAAAAATCAATGTCTATAAAATCGACCTAATTTCATAGTGTAGGCGTACACCAGGGGAAAGCTTGGAGGCTGGAGCACGCCTATCGCTAACCTGCAGAGGGACAGCAGAGCCTGCATAGGCTAAGAGTGGAGTGCTTGTGTTGACTGTGGCCAGTGAAGGTGGGGAGCTGATCCCCGGCTGACATAAACAAGGGGAGGTGCCTCATAACCCAGCGTACCCTGGAAAGTGTCTCAAGGGCTCTGCAGGAAGCAGGAGGACTCCTACTGAGTCAGGCACTGCCCTGTGAGGGGAGTGGAGAAAACTCTCCTGCAGCAGAACAAGCTGGATAGCAGAACATGCTAAAAAGCTCTGCAAGGAACCTGGGAAGAGGCTGGGGTGAAAGCCCAAGACAGGGTAAGGTAGGAATTAGTCCAGGGGAGACAGCAAAGAGAGTCTGTGTAGTTAGGCCTTAACTGCCTATTCAAGGGTTCCTAAACCAGAACCCAGTGGAGAGCAAAGGCGCCTACCAGCCCATCAAGGAAGATGGAGCCGAAACCCTCTGACAAAGGCTATGTACTCCTGAAACTCCCTGATTCCAGGGTAAGGACTAGTGAGTCCAGACTCAGATTGAGGGTCCTATATATGGTTGAAGGAATATTAGTTTTTGGACTACTGATTTACCCCAGAAGGAGCAGGACTTGATGTGACCCAGCTGGAGAGCTGAGTGATAAGAAGATGCAGACCTCTGCCGAGCTTGAAGGTCTGTCAGCAGGGGGCGCTAAAGAAGGACAGCCTGCTACACAATGCTCAGTCACTGTGGGCATGCTGGAGAATGAGTAATATGCTTATGTTAAAGTTTTTCTTTGTAATTATTAGCATTGTGGATTTCCTTTGTCTAAGGAGAGCCAGTGTGGTCCAGTGGCTAGAAGGCTGGAAAGGAAATTAGGAAAAGGCCTGTCTCTGCCACTGACTTCCTGTGTAATCTTAGACAGACCAAATCTCTCTGTTCCTCAGTTTCCCCATCTTAAAATACCTACCTGATTTGTAAAGCATGTAGAGATCTGTGGATGAAAATACTAAATAAGACGCAAGTATTATTATTCTTGGAGGCATCATGGAAGAAGTGAGTCTATAGGAGAAATTTGAGTGCAGAGGTGGTGGAGTATAATAGAGAGGGCAATTCATACAAACATGGTGGTGTGTAAAAAGGCACAGCAACAACTGCCTGAGAAAAAATATTAACAGGGCACCAAGGCTGGTGGAGTGTAGGCAAAAGAACACGGTTGAGATCTAGACCTGCACAGCGTTTTGTAGGACCTTGAAAGTGACCTCTTACTTTTTAGGCATGCTGAGAAAAACAAGACAAAATATTATTTCTTGGTAATTTAGTTTTCCCTTTTCCAGACTAAGCCAGAATGGGGAGATGCCAGGGAAACTAACGTGGAACATAATGGGGAAAAGTGTTGCCCAAATGTTTTCAATTTTCAGAAATAGTTTGGTTTAGTTTGGGTTTGTTCTCTTTTTATCCAAATAAGTTCTCTTAGCCTTACTGCAGGTCTCCCCATATCCCCATCTCTTCTGGGTCGCTACATGGAGTATCTTAAGATCAGACAGTATATCACTGCATTCCATTTTAAAGGGCTGATTGTAGAAATGTAGGTGAACAGGATCCAAGCTGGGGTTTACTGAGCTGGGAGCTCCATTTCAGAAGTGAGATAGAAATAGTTTCTGTAATTTATGCTTGCAGACTGTTATCTGAAACTAATACAGTTCAGTCACTCCAGAAATGCATTACAAATACTTATGATCAATCCTAAAATGTAACGCAGGAAATCAAGAAAATTAACACAAAAAAGTTCAGCTACGTTGCAGCTCTACCAGTTTCAAACAGACTGATGCAGCATAGTTGTGCATTGTGCTGGTACTTCAGAGAAATCGGAAACTACTTTGCAATCACTTTGACATGAATGAAATGTAAACAGTATGGTCATGCACTACTATCTAGGGCTTAGTTTTTTCTGTCAAAGGTTTCCTTTGCAAAAGTATATTGCATCCTCATCTGTAACTGCACAAGCAACCAGCTGGTTACCTGAATGATAGTACTCAGGGTGTAATTACCAAGTAACTCCTGAACAGTGTGTCTAGTATGGACTATTATGTCAAGGAATTAGTAAATCGGTTTTGGAGGACTGACCACAATCTTCGTACTAAATCTGAAATGAATCTAATATATCTTTGAGGTTTTCTATGAAATCTGTAGCCCACTTTAACAGTCAACCTTAAAAGTTATTGGATGGTAGCAAGAGATTAGTAGTTTCTAGAGTATCTATAGAAAAACAGCACAATAAAAAAAAAAGAGTGTATTGCTATCCTTCAGCTGGTTCTTTTAGAGGATGTTAACACAAAGTCCACTGAAGTCAGTAAAAAGACTCCCACTGTCTTCAATGGCATTTGGATCAGGCTCTTATATATGTGAGAGATTATTTTACTTCTGAATTTAACTTTATTCTGAAATACAGGACAGATAGTCTCTCCTTCCCACCATTTTCAATGAATTTCCAGACCGTAGCCAGTACAAAATTCCCTTCTTTTAATCCTTTAAGGCATCTGAAATGTTCTGAGTGTTTGTGTGAGCATTCGTGAAAGTGCAGGATTAATAACCTACCTACATCTTTAATAAGGATGAAACCAATGCGGTTCTGAGGAAGTGACTTTAAAAACCTATAGAGTATAATAGGAAATATTAACCTTTCTACAAAAGCTTTTATACCATTCTGTAGAATTCTAGGGAAAATTATGCCTTTCTGTTCAGTTCTTTAGGATGGTTCAAAACACCTATAAAGTTATTATTTTTTATTTGATTACATTGGGCTTTTTCATAAGAGCAGAACCATCAGCAGCAGTCCCATATAATCGACGGCAGTCCCACCTCCCACACATTATCCCACCCAGAGGGACCATCTCTATAAATGAGCTCATTTCATTCTCCAAGCCCAGTAAGGAAAAGCCCTATAGTACTTAATAGCAGAAACGAAGCTTTCTATATGGTTTTTGAATCGTCTATCAGAATGTAATAGAAAATGATATCCCTGCTTTAGAATTTTTTTGGATGGTTCAAAAGATGTATGGAAAGGCTACTGTTCTCTAGCACATTGTATTGGTTTGTAACAATAATAAAAGAATGCTCGTTTTGTTCTCTTATTATGCAAGGATTTATTGGTAAGTGAGTACGAAGTTGTGTTACCAGTTTGTCCTAGTGCCTTTGCCTAGCACTTAACGAAACTAATGATGCTATTGTCTGCTGGGTGAGGATCAGAGGTTATGTCTTCATTTATTCAGAACTGAGTTCTGCTGTTCCTGCACACCCAAAACATGCATCCCAGAAAAACCTTTTAAGCTTACACATGAGAACAGACAAAAGCATCAGGTTCTGAGTTATTTATTTATTTTCTATTTGTTGCAAGGTATAAAATCTGAATGCAGAAAACCAAGGGATCTGGAGCCTGCAAATACTGTTTAGAGGGAATGTGTCCAGTAATACTTCTGCTACACAAGGAAAGACCTGTTAGTGACTCTGATCTTTACTCAGCTGAAAAGGTTTGTAATCTTGCACTTGGCATGTGTCTAGAGATCTGGCTTCTGTATCCAGTCAAGCCAGTCATCTGAAAATCAGCCAAGTCACACATGCCTCTTTGGCTGTTTAGCTTTTTCTGGCCATGGAGGGGTTAGAGAAACTTGAGACTGTTCATGTAAAAGATTCTGTTTGCATCACCTTCCAGTCAGCACTTTTTCTGATTCATGTTGTTCCAGAGCATCCTTTCTGTCACTTGAGCATAGATACTTTGTTTTTTAAATGTCATTTACTCCAGATCCCAGTTGGATTTACTCCCACAGATCAGGCTCACACATATTCCTGATTCATTTAATGGAAATACTATTCACAGGGCCCAATTCTGCTTTCCTTTCTGCCCACAAAGCTCCTTTTAAAACAGCATTTATAAGGGAGATGAGACTTTGCTTGATTTCCTTCATTCATTTTTTATATTTTGCAAAAATAGAAAAGTAGCCAGTTATAGCGAAAGCAACGTGTTCACGTTAACTTGCTGCTTTGGAAAGAGCTTCTGACTGACCTACATAGAGACCTGCTTTGTGTGAAGGAAAACAAGCAGGGCTTTTGCATTTCCTCTCCTTGTCAGGTTGCCTGCATCAGCAACAATGCCACCCTCAATGTACCCTAAAGCCATGTTTTTCTGGAACAGAAAGGCTGCTCTTTGAGAGTGGTTAAAATTGCTCAGACATTTGATCACTTAATTGGTCTTGATGCTGATACTAAAATGTTTAAAAAGAACTGCTGGATTTCTTTTTTTAATAACACAGTATGTGGAGGGTCTCTTACCGCATGGGTTTATATGATGCAGAATTGCTGTGCTCCAGAAGTTAAGGCTGATAAACCAATCATTTATTTTTAAAGTTCAGTACACCACTTACAAGAAGAAGTAAACAACATTAAACCAAAAGATACAGAATTTAAATCACAGCCTTCTTTCAGTCTCCCTGTGGTGAGGAGTGTTTCTCACACATAAACCCAGTTTATCTCTGCATAGCAGGCAGCTTTTTTATGGGGGACATAGCAAAAGGATGTAAAAGCTTTCAGAAAGAGCTGGCTAGACTCTTCCCCAAGAATGGGCAGACTCACCTGTGTTCTAGGCAAAGCTGTGCTGCAAACAGCTTGTACAAAATGACCACCTGCATCTAAGGCCGGGGGTACCCAGAGTTCCCATCAACACAACTCGCCAGATGCAGGCCCATTGGCCGCATCCACCGGAACCTGACGGAACCTCAAAATTCTTCCCCTCTCTGCTTGGTGAGGTTGGCTTTGTGTTTCAGTTTGTAAGAGTCACACTCAAAACACTCAATTAACAAGTAATATTCCTTCTGGAGTCTGCCCTGGAGGACTCTTCCTTATATAACATCCTTTCACTTGTTGATTTTCTTTGTAATGAAAATGTCTCTCTAGATACAATTGATTTGAAATGTATGGAGAACAAAAGAAAGACGCCTGCTGTACAGCACAGTGTGACACTGAATAGCAGGGCCAGCTCAGTAAGAATTGATGAGTTACCACCACCCATATTTCTATGGGATGTTGTTGATGGCGCCGGATGCATACACCTGACACTTCCATGTGCTTGCGATCAATTGGCCGATTTGCCAGTGCCACACAACTTTATTGTTAAGAAGTCATTTATGACAAACGAGGCTTGGTTTGATGCTATTGAAAAGAACGTTACTGAAAAGAATGAGTTATTTATTAGTGCCCGCTGTCAGAGGGAAATACCACAAAGGATTCTGTGTGGTGCTAAGCAGGCAGTATGTGGTAAATGCATTGCAAACAAGGCTAGCCATGCTATGCAGTAAATCATGAGTCTGTTGTGATGTTAACTCCTGATAACTGTGAAAATAATTCATGACTCCACTCAAGGATGACTCCCGAGGATGTAAAAATGATGTCTCAGATCAATCAGGGAAAATGAAGCAGAGTACACCCTGTTTGGTCAATAAATGTTATAGTCACAAGCCATGCCTCTAGGTTTGTAATCGATGTTTCCCCATCATTGGATGCAGTTGGTTAGTTCCTCTCTTTGTGCAATATTTATGGGAAGCAAAGAACATTAGATTACTTAAAATAAAGCTAAAAGAAAACCAAATCCTAGCAATTAGGGGATTAGTAATGGTTTTAATCAAGAATAAGACAGTGATTTCCAAAGTAATTGTTTTCTTTAAACAACTTCTCCTGCCCCCAATTGCTTTCAGTAGTCTTCTCGGAAAATGTTCATTTACCAGTGGCGGGGACATTTCTTCCTGATTTGCTGAACTCTGGGATTTTTCTACCCTCTTATTGTAGCACGATCCAGATGCACACATTATGGTTCATCTTATTTCATAATAACGGCATACATCACATTGCTGTTGATAATCAAGAAAACACCTGTTTCCCTGAGCTCTGCCAAGAGCATCCGTGCTGTCCCAAACTGCAGAAGGGAATCTATAGCGAATTGAGATGAACTTAGGCAGAAAGGACTACTGTTAATGAACTAATTGTCTGTTATTACATATAGGTAGATGGTAAAAACTTTTTCATTACCTGTGTGACAGTGCTTAATATACATAGCTTCATCCTCCCTGATATTTTCCTACACAAATCTTAGAAGATACTACAGCAGCCATTACAATGGGTTCTGTAACTGTTACCATCTGAAGGCTGTTAAGGGCCCATGTGAAATGAGGTGGTTCAGTCAGTCCTGTTCCTACTGGACAGGTATTCATAATCATATCACAAAAACTACTGTCTCAAATAAGCCACATCAAGAAGGGAAGGGATTTGAACCGGGGTCTGCCACATCCTCTGTGACTGCTCTATTGAGTAAAAGGGAGACGGTAGCAATGCCACCTTCTCCTGTGCTTTTCATTGTGGGGCTTAATCTATATGTGCTCACTGAGCACACCTACTGGATTGGGCCCTCCAGGCAAATTAGGCAGAGGAATGCCTAGTTTGTGAATATCACCAGGTCTTAAGTGGGCCAAGTGCCGGGTATCAGTACTTAGGCAGCTGTGTGCATGCCCAGAAAAAATTTAGACACAAAGGGGCTTTACCAGGGGAAACTTAGGTGCCTAGGGAATTTAGGTATGTAAATTTAGGCAGCAGCTGAGCAGTTCTGAGGATATGCAGTTGGATGCCTAAATCCCTTTGTGATTCTATCCGCAAGTGAATGGACCATGGAGGCTGAACTATTTTCTTATCCCAATTGGTGAGATGCATTGGCAAGGGGGGAATCCAGCCTTTACCAGATCTAGGTTTGAACAGAATTTCTGTCTCAGGGACAGTCAACAACACTGTATACGTGTTTCCAGGACTGTCTTTCCAGCAGCCCTCATTCACATCTTAATACTAAATGCAGAAAACTCTCCCTCCCACACACATTTTCCAAGCTGTAACTTGTATCAGTGATAATGGCTTATTGCCTATTGTTATTAACTATTATTATTGATAATTTATGTAGCACCATAAATGAGTGTGAAGTGCAAGGATGCATGGCAAAATTTGATTTTTATTTTTCAATAATTTTGGTGTTCCTTTTAAAGCATTTTTTAAACTTTTTTATACATTTAGATTTTCACAGGTTGTGCAAAATTATGGGTTTTAAGCATTTTTTAAATTTTGTATGTATTTACATTTTCCCAGGTGTGGGAAATGCTGGGGATCAGATAATGGTGGTGAGTGATCAGACAATAATTATGTAATAACAGTAGCTATTGAGATTCCAAAAGTTAAACTTTATAACTATTAAACTGCAAATGATTAACATCAGACGACCAAATGTACAAAGTAAATATTCTTCAATCATACTTGAATAAGCTCTTAAGCAACATTTTTCTTACTTTGCCTGTCTATACATTTTGATTATTATCGATGGCTGATGACACGTTTTGTTGGCCATGCCGATTTCCCCAAATAGCCCCTTCCTGCAATGTTTACTCAAGCTAATTTCCCATTGACCACAATAGGAATTCTGCCAAATGAAGGACTGCAGGATTAGGAGCAAAGCCTTTCCAGTGGGTGACACACACACTCAGCCTTATCCTTTCTGCCCATATTTCTGCTGCAAACCATTCATTCTTTACTAGGTCTGAACAGTATATTAGAGCTCCAAGTTGTCAGCTCAACACGTCATGGTGCTACACAAGCAATGCTCTTGGGAAAATTCTAATTGAGGACTATTTTAATCCTTGCTTTTTCTCTGGGTGTAAAAGTAAAATGGTTTTTCATTTCTTGTAAGAGTCTGCGGCATATTTCCAAAGAGATACAGGAGGTCAGCCTTTCTTTCTTTCCTTTGCAGGAAAGGGAAGGAGTTCTTTGCATTTGTGTCGTTAATGGTGGAAAAAAGCCCCAAGAAACTGTTTCATATTATGTTCAGTTCAACTGCAAGTCTTTAAATAGCTCTCAATTACCAACTGATTGCAATTAATTGGAACAACATAGGCTGACATGACTCCATATCTCTAGAGTCCTTTTGAATTTATGAGTCCTAATTTTAAAAAAATTCAAAACAGAGATTCCCATATTATTGTAACCATCTGTCACTAATTTGCAATCTTTTTCTCCTACAACTAGGGCTTCCCGATAGCACTCATGTTGCCTTTGTTAATAAAAGTAAATGTCCACAATGAATGCTGAATGTTAAGCTTGAAGTTTAAAGGGGCACCGTCAGCTGCAAAATCACATTTGTGTCTGCGTGTATGTTATATGTGACACCTATGATTACTATTAAAAAAGATTTCCTATCAGATCAGTACTCCACAATCATGAATCTAAAGCACCTAGAAGCACAATATGTTGTAGTGGCTAGAATGGAGACTGGAAATTGCATTCTTGAATTCTATTTCCAGCTCTCATTAGTTTGCTTTGTAACCCTGGGTAAGTTGAGTATCTGTTGATGCAGCTTCTCCATATTTAACTAGGGGTAATATTTATCTCCCTTGAATGTCAGATTGTGTGCCTTTTGGTTTTTTGCATTTATATATTCCCTAGAGGATTAACCCCCCCACACACACACACACTGTTTAAAAGAGCTTTAAAATTGCAAAGTTAAGCCTTCAGATGTTCAATCTTAATTTTGCCCCATATGCATTATGATAGTTTTTAATTACATGATCACACAGTATTTTTTCTTGCCTGGGTCTCCAAGATAGGGTTGGCCCCAGATCCAGGGCCATCCAGAGGGGCGGGCAAATGGGGCAATTTTCCCCAGGCCCCACAAGAGTTTTTCAGGGCCCCTGGAGTGGGGTCCTTCACTTCCTCCGGGGCCCCGGAAAACTCTTGAGAGGCCCGGGCCCCTAGAGCTTCTCCCGCTCTGGGTCTTTGGCAGCAATTCGGCGGCAGGGGGTCCTTCTGCGCCAGGACCCGCCACCATAGTGCCCCGAAGACCCACAGCGGGGGGTCCTTCTGCCCCGGGTCTTCGGCGGAAATTAGGCAGTGGGGCCCCTGAATCCTCTAGGTGGCCCTGCCCAGATCCACAGCACAGACTCAATTACATGAGCAAAAGAAGTAATTGGTAGCAGAAGTAGGCTGTTATCCTCTATGTAGGCCAGCCCATTGTGGGGGACAATATATGCATTTTACAAGAGACTTGTACAACTACGTGTGAGACAGTAGTGGGATGTTGGGTATCAGGAATCCTGGATTGTCTTCCTGTTTCTTGAAACAGTGTGGCCTAGAGGCTAGAGTAGTGGCTACAGATAGCATAGCCGTGTACACAGACTGACCCATTCATTCTGAAAGCCAATGTGGTTCAGAGTTGGATCTGTTATATATCAGAAGGGGGTCCTATTGTGCAGTCTCTTACCTGTTTTGTAAAACGTGGGTAATAATACTTACCTACCTCCTGGAAGGATAAGAGAAAGAAGGAAAGTGAGAGGCTGTGGTTGTGAACTGCACAGAAATATGAACTCTAGTCAGTAGAAGAGATGAAACAAGAACTCATGGTCTCTTGGCTTCTAGGTCAGTACACATACTTCTCCTAGGCTAAAGGATATTCTGTGGACACACACATGCACACAAAATTCTCCCAGCTCTGGACGGCGTGTCGACAATCAGGCAGTATCTACAAGCAAACAGCACATGCCTGTCAATGTAGCATTAGCTGCCAGTCTCGGAAAAGCAGTGATATTGTGGAACAACATCCAGATACAACTGTCCCCTTCCTTCTTTGCTGAAATAAACCTCAACTGTTAAATGGCTGAGGCCAAGTGCCTGTGATTTTGTGCTAACATGAAGTAGAAGCACTTGTCAAAATCTGTCCCCACATTTTAATTGAAATATTCAGTTGGTCTTGATGTGCACACGTTTGTGTTCAGAGTTGGCAACACTGAAAACTATATTTAACAATGATAACACTTCCCTTCATATGGACTTCTCACCCTTCTATTAACACAGCCCGAATTTTACTTTTAAAATTGGCCTTTAGCATTTTAAAAATGAAATAATATTGCACCTCGCTCCTTGAATGAATCTGGCTCACGGAGAACTTAGCAGTGCCAACCCCAAGCATTGAAAATCATGAGTCTTGATTAAAAATAATGAGATTTTAAAATAATCAATTTTGTGTCTTTTGATTTGTCTTTTGCTATTTTAGCCTTTAGTATTCATGTTTTTACACTTTTTCTCACAATCATGACAGCTTACTTTTTTTTTAATGAAATTTGAAATTCTCATAATCTTCTGACTTCAGGAGCTGGGACATTAAGAGATGTCATGAGACTCATGATAAAACTGCTAGAGTTGGCAACACAGTGTACTAATTAAAATTCTCTCTTGTGGTGCCCTAAAATAGGGTTCTGCTGCACCACAGTTGATTGAGGAAGTCATGTGCAGGTGATTTTTATGTCAGGCTAGCATGTGTCCATGGAAAGGAAAGTTTGAACAAATAAGTATAGATATGGGATGGAATCCAACTTAGAAGGGCTCTGTATAGTTGATTAAAATTCAAAATGATCTGGACAAACTGGAGAAATGGTCTGAAGTCAATAGGAAGCAATTCAATAAGGACAAATGCAAAGTGCTCCAGTTAGGAAGGAACCACCAGTTGCTCACATGCAAAATAGAAAATGACTGCTTAGGAAGGAGTACTGCAGAAAGTGATCTGGGGTCATAGTGGATCACAAGCTAAATATGAGTTATCAGTGTAACACTTGCAAAAAAAAGCAAACATCATTCTGGGATATATTAGCAGGAGTGCTGTAAGCAAGATATGAGAAGTAGTTCTTCTGCTCTCCTCCGCACTGATTAGGCTTCAACTGGAGTATTGTGTTCAGTTTTGGGCACCACATTTCTGGAAAGATGTGGACAAACTGTACAAAGTCCAGAGGAGAGCAACAAAAAATATTAAAGGTCTTGAAAACATGACCTGTGAGGGAAGAATGAAAAACTGAGTTTGTTTAGTCTGCAGAAGAGAAGATTGAGAAGGGACAGTATAGTAGAACCTCAGAGTTTTCAAGTACAGTAGAATCTCAGAGTTACAAACACCAGCAGAATGGAGGTTGTTTGTAACTCTGAAATGTTCTTAACTCTGAACAAAATGTTATAGCTCTTCTTTCAAAAGTTTACAACTGAACATTGGCTTAATAGAGCTTTGAAGGTTACTATGCAGAAGAAAAATGTTTCTTTGCCTTAATTTTTTTTTAGTAGTTTATGTTTAACACAGTACTGTATTTGCTTTTTTTGTGTGTCTCTGCTGTTGCCTGATTGTGTACTTCCAGTTCCAAATGAAGTGTGTGGTTGACTGGTCAGGTCGTATCTCTGGTGTTCATAACTCTTAGGTTCTACTGTACATAAAAGGCTGTTACAAGGAGGAGGGAGAAAACTTGTTCCCTTTAACCTCTAGGATAGGACAAGAAGCAATGGGCTTAAATTGCAGCAAGAGAGATTCAGGTTGGACATTAGGAAAAACTTCCTATCTATCAGGGTAGATAAGCACTGGAATAAATTGCCCTGGGAGGTTGTGGAATCTCCATCGCTGGAGATTTTTAAGAGCAGGTTAGACAAACACCTCAGGGATGGTTTTAGATAGTATTTAGTCCTGCCAAGAGTGCAGGGGACTGGACTAGATAACCTCTCAAGATCCCTTCCAGTCTTCTGATTCTATGATTTCATGTCTCTGGAGAACCAACCAACTTGAGTCTACATCCTCCCACAGATTTTTATAGAAAAGTCCTAGTTGACTTCATTGAGGAGCACTGTACTCAAATCCATAGCAGAATGTGGAAGAGAGAAGGGCAACTTAGGAAGGTGGGGTTGATGGTACAGCTGCTGCTGCACCCAGGTAGAGCCAATTGGAATTTATCTGACTCAATGTTTTTCCTGGGAAAAAGCAGATTCGTCAAAAATTATCAGTTTTGATGAAATTTTTGTTGGGAAGGTTTCTCAAGTCCAGGGTGGAATATGAGGTTAAACCAGACACAGAGAGAGACCCCAGAATGGCACTGTGGATAGGGAATTCTGACTCAGGCAGAGCAGGGATTAAAACCTGGGTTTTTCAGATCCTAGGTGAGTGTCCTCATCACTGGGGTGGTTTTCTCCCTCTCTCTGTCTTTTCATGAAACACTTTGAAGATCCTGGTTTCATCCTGATGTGGACTGAAACCAAATGTTAAAACCGTGACATTTTTCATGAAACACAATTCTTGTTTTTCGGCCAGCCCTATACCCTTGCCACCTGCAACTGCAGCTTGACTGTACAGTAGGTCATGTTAAGTTGTTCGAGTACCTGACGCCTGATGTTACATTTCCATGACTCCATAATTGTTCAAATGACTACTATCTCTGTGCATATGGGCTAGTTCAAAGCAAATTAAATGATTATCAAGTCATCCTTTAGTTTTGTTTGCTTGATGGATTTTTACTCAAGATACTTAATCCTATACCCAAATAAATCTACTGCATATCCTCCCGCCACCAATTCCAGGACAACAGTCAATTACTTATATGGCATTTCTCATTGTGACTAAACTTTACCTTGGCAGTTTTATTTAGATGGGGGCGTTTTCTGCTGATAAATCTAGCTAGATTACCAAGTCAGAATGTATTTATTAAAACACCAATTAGATCTTGCTCTCTCATCAATCACAAGACCTTTAATTCATGCATGGATACAAAAACAGTTTGAGGTGAGTGACCTAAATCAAATTGTCACTTTACTAGCATTACCCTATCTCTAGACCTAGAGGCAATCAGTTTTTTATTTACCATGTGATATTTTTTAAAAGCCTCAACGTTTCATTTTTTGGTGTTGAAAGGCGAATACTTGCTTTTTAGGGCTGAAAACAAAGGTGATTGTGGAGGTGAGTGAAACAGGCCATGGGATTCTCAAACTAGAAGGTGATTTTAGGTGAAGTGAACCATAGTTGGATGAATGTAGAGAGGACCAGCATGGAGCCAAATAGCTCCTATCTGCATAAGTGAGAAGGGGGTAGGTCCTTCCTCCTCTGCTTATTGATTTGGGCTGATGTTCTCCCAACATGATCTGTTTAGTTTTGAGTTGGTTTTTTTTTAAGTTGAGATCAGTTTCCAGTAATAACTTATGTACATTTTAAAAGCTTCTCCCAGTTCCTTGTTCTCTTGCTGTTCCTTATCCCCAGCGGCTCATCTTCTCTGCTGCATTGATTCAGCTCCTTCAGAAGCAGTACGACCCCATGGATGAGCAGACGTTGATGCTTCCAGTGTGTGAGGGAGAATGGAGCCAAGAAAGGAGAAGGCGTAGAAACAAAGGCTGATGAGAAGGGAGACTAAACTAAGAGGAAGGCAGTTGTGGAGAGAGGATAGAAAAAAGGGAAGCTAAGTAAAAGCAGCAGAAAGGAGAAGTGAGGAAAATGGTCGGATAAGAAAAGAAACAAATGGACAGAATGAAGAAAGGGAGGGAATGGGGTTGTAGAAACAAGAAAGGCGGCACTGGGGTGGGGGAAGGGAGACAATTGAGTGAGGGAAATGGAGAGTGGGGCAAGAAAAGTAAATGGGTAAAACTGGGATGATCACACACCTAAACTAGTTCCTTTCCAGATACGGACTGGACCAAGGTGCATGGGATGCTGAAAGCATCCTGGCCTTCCCAGTAAATAGCCTGTGATGGATGGTTTCTTTGACCTGTCTAAGGACCAGTCATCATTTCAAGCTATATCAGTTCCCGAAACTTCTGTTCTATCATATACCAGTGGAGGAGTGGGAACCCCTGTGTACAATAATGGACAGAAATTTCTAGAATAGATGGTTCATGAGACATCAGAACTTATTTGCATTATAGCGTTGCATATGCACTGTGCCCTGTATTTATGGAATAACATCCTAGCTTATGATCTATCCAGTCTAGCTCTGTACCTTTCTGTGATCATTCTGTTAATGTTGGAAGCCATGTTATTGCGCAGTTGTTATTCCTTTCTGAGAAAGAAATCTTGCTTATGTCCTTTGATTACGAATTCATTTTCACTTCCATATCTGTAGCAATCCAACAGCCATTCATTGTTTTGTATGATAGTTTGCACCCCCACACACCAAAACACAGAAGAATGTATCTGAAAAATTTAGAGGTTGAATAAAACAAATATGACTCTGGAAGCAATGAGCTTTCACACCAAGAATGTAAGAGCAGGGAACCAGAGCTGATTGGGAAACAGAATTACCATCCCACAGGAAATTCCAACATTATAACATTTGTTTTCATTTTGAATCAGAAAGAAAAGTTGACGTTTCAAAATTTCTCACTTCTGGCCCGAACAGCGTGGTGTCACTGCTCGACTCCCACAAACGTTCCTCTGCACCCCGCTGGGGTGAGGTGGGGGCCCACCCTGCTTATTAGCAAAACTGGGTATTTGTCCTGTTTGCTCTTGGCAATCAATGACTATTCAGTAGAGCCGGTCAAAAATTATTTGAATTCTGAAATCTTTCTGTGAAAAATGAAAGAGCTGGTCAGAAAATTTCAAATTTTGAAATGTTTTGAGAAAAAAAGAGACAAATTTGACCTAAAATGGTCACTAAAAATGTGTTCCTTGTTCCAGCTCAACTATTCAGCTCTACTCAATAATTGATGTACAATGTGCTAGATTTTGTTTATCAGTTTCAATTGCACACCATATTCTGCTTCCTTTCCAATTCCCTTGTGTATTATACTATGCTCTGTGAAACATCTGCTGCGTTCCATCCTGAATGTGAATGCATCCGAGTGGTGGCTAAATTGATTCATGTTGGCAAAAAGCATTGGGATTATGTGAGATAAAAGGAGTAGTGTGAGTACCAGGCACCAATAATAACTTTTTTATTTAAATGAGAGTAATATTTGGTCTCTCCACAGCCTTTTGTGGCAGGAACTGACCAACATACTGAGGATTTAAATTCCTAGAAATATCAGTACCAATGTTTCATAGAAATGGCAGTATCCAAACCCCCTATTGCTGCATATCACTCTCGTATGGTACAAAACGCTTGCACTTTCTCATGTGCCTCCATAAAATCTACAGTGTCATTTCGTTGCAAATTGTCCCTGCATTGTATTTGGGTGTTCAGATATTAATTTGATGTGGAGCCATCGAAGTATCTAGATCTGTCTCTCCATCTAGTTATTTCTCCATATTTATCATCACCACAGTATTTGCTCACCTTTGTATCTGGGATGGGTTTATAGTGTCTAGTCTCAAGGTCCATCAATCATTCCTCACCAAATACTCTATTGATTTGGGTGTTTTGAGGTTTTGTGCTAATCTGGTAATTTTTCTTTGAACAATCAGAACTGCTATCATCTCAGCAGATTTATATAGACATGAGAGGCAGACTCCTTGGATGGGATGTTTACCCTAGCTGAGGGGGAGTGTCTGTATGTGTACATTGGAAAGAAGGGAAAGGAGAAAAGAAATGCTGGAAGGCTGATATTTTAGGTGTCAGTTATACATCAGAGATTTAATAGACTCATAGACTCATAGACTCATAGGTCAGAAGGGACCAATCTGATCATCTAGTCTGACCTCCTGCACAAGGCAGGCCACAGAACCCCACCCATCCAATTTTATAACAACCCCTATCTCAGGACCGAGTTATTGAAATCCTCAAAAATGGTTTGAAGACCTCAAGCTGCAGAGAAACCACCAGCAAGTGACCCGTGCCCCACGCTGCAGGGGAAGGCAAAAAACCTCCAGGGCACCTGCCAATCCGCCCTGGAGGAAAATTCCTTCCCGACCCCAAATATGGCGATCAGGTAAACCCTGAGCATGCGGGCAAGAGTCACCAGCTAGCACCCAAGAAGGAATTCTCTGCAGCAACTCAGTACCTATCGCATCCAACATCTCCCCGCAGACCATTGAGCAGACCTGTCTGGTGATAATTCAAGATCAATTGCCCAAATTAACGATCCTATCATAACATCCCCTCCATATACTTATCAAGCTTTGTCTTAAAGCCAGGAAAGTCTTTTGCCCCTACTACTTCCCTCGGAAGGCTATTCCAGAACTTCACTCCCCTAATGGTCAGAAACCTTCGTCTAATTTCAAGTCTAAACTTCCTAATATCCAGTTTATACCCATTCGTCCTCGTGTCTACATTAGTACTAAACTTAAATAATTCCTCTCCCTCCCTAATGTTAACCCCCTTGATATATTTATATAGAGCGAGCATATCCCCCCTCAGCCTTCTTTTGGCCAGGCTAAACAAGCCAAGCTCTTTGAGTCTCCTTTCATAAGGCAGTTTTTCCATTCCTCGGATCATCCTTGTAGCCCGTCTCTGAACCTGTTCCAGTTTGAATTCATCCTTCTTGAACATGGGACAATGCTTCTTCAGAAATATTTCCATTGCGTCTAATAATTTAATAATAATTAGGGCAGTAGGAGAGAGATATGCTGGGTTCAGTGAGGAGAGGCAAGAGAGCAGGCTAGAATTAATTAGTTCTTTTTATCCAGGAATCTCAAACCATTTAAACATTAATTAATGGATCCTGATTAAATTAGTAGCATGTCCATTTTACTGAAAGGAAGGATGGTCCTGTGTTTAGGGCACTGGGACTCTGGAGTTCTGGGTTCACTTCCTGACTCTGCTACAGACTCTCTGTGTGACTCAGGGCAAGTCACTTAATCTCTCTGTGTCTCAGTTCTCCAGCTGTAGAATGGAGACAGTAATATTTCCTTTCTTCCACCCTTTGTCTGTCTTGTGTATTTAGATTATAAACTCTTCTGGGGAAGAACCATATCTAATTATGTGTTTGTACAGTGCCTAGCACAATAGGCCCTCGATCTCAGGGGCTTGTATGTGATAACTGTAAATACAACCAATAATGATGGAATCATAGAATTGTAAGACTGGAAGGGAACTCGAGAGGTCATCTAGTCCAGTCCCTTGCGCTCATGGCAGCGCTAAGTATTTATCTAGGCCATTTCTGACAGATGTTTGTCTAACCTGCTCTTAAAAATCTTAACTGACAGAGATTCCACAATATCCCTAGGCAATTTAGTCCAGTGCTTAACTACTCTGACAGTTAGAAAGTTTTTTCTAATGTCCAACCTAAAACATCTTTGCTGCAATTTAAGCCCATTGCTTCTTGTCCTAGCCTCAGAAGTTAAGAAGAATATTTTTTCTTCTTCCTTCTTGTAACATTTTTGTACTTGAAAACTATTATCATGTCTCCTCTCAGTCTTCTCTTCTCCAGACTAAACAAATCCAATTTTTTCAATCTTCCTTCCTAAGTCATGTTTTCTAGACCTTTAATGATTTTTGTTGCCCTTTTCTGGACTTTATCCAATTTGTCCACATCTTTCATGAAATATGGTGCCCAGAACTGGACACAATACTCCAGCTGAGGCCTAATCAGTGCAGAGTAGAGCTGAAGAATTACTTCTCGTGTCTTGCTTACAACACTCCTGCCAATACATCCCAGTATGATTTTTTATTTTTTTGCAACAGTGTTCCACTGTTGACTCATATTTAGCTTGTGATCGACTATGACTCTCAGATCCCTTCTGCACTGCTCCTTCCTAGGCAGTCATTTCTCATTTTGTATCTGTGAAACTGATTGTTCCTTCCTAAGTGGATGATGATAATGATAAATGTGATAAATATTATCATTAGGAACAAAGAATGTAGGCCATAGTTACACAATAGGGGACTCCATCTTGGGAAGAAGTGATTCTGAAAAAGATTTGGAGATTGTAGGGGTTAATCAGCTGAAAACAAGTTCCCAGTGTGACACTGTGGCCAAAAGGACTAATGCAATCACTGGATGCAGGGAAATCTCGGGTAGGAATAGAGAGCTTATTTTACCTCTGTGTTTGACACTGGTGTGACCACTGCTGGAATACTGTGTCCTGATTGTGGTGCCCACAATTCCAGAGGAATGTTGATAAAGAGAAGAGAAGAGCCACAAGAATGATTAAAGGATTAGAAAACTGCCATATAGGGTAGACTGAAGGAGCCAAATCTATTTATCTTAACAAAGAGAAGGTTAAAGGGTGACTTGATTATAGTCTATAAGTACCTACATGGGGAACAAATATTTAATAATGGTCCCTTCAGTCTTCCAGAGAAAGTTATAATGCAATCCAGGGGCTTGAAATGGAAGCTAGACACAGTCAAGTTGGAAATAAGATGTAAATATTTAACAGTGAGTATAATTAACCATTGGAACAATTTACAAAGGATTGTGTTTGATTCTCCATCACTGACAATTTTTAAATCAAGATTGTTTTGGGGAAGGTCTATGGCCTGTATTATACAGAAGAACAGACTAGATGATCACAGTGGTACCTTGTGGCCTAAGAATCTAGGAATATTGATGGGTAAATGCCTGTAAGGTACATGCTGTAGTAGTTAGGCATTATTTTATTCCTTTTACTGGAGGGTAAACAGGCAGGTTTACACTGACAGGTGTACAGGTTGACATACCAAGTCAATGACAGAGTCGGGGAAGGAAGCCAGTAGTGCTAGCTACCAGTCTCCTATTCTAATCAGCAGAGACCATTCCATCCCTGTGGCATCTGTCATCATCTTCTTCTTTGCAATGCACCTCAACATCTTTAAATGAAGAGATACTCCCTGCTGCAGCACATCTGCTGCTTTGTATTCTGACACAGGTGATCCTGACACACCAAGCCATCTTATGAAGACTTTGCTTTTGTTCTTTCTTGCATTGCTGTCTCAATCTAAAGTCCAATAGAAAGCATATGGTTACTTGTTGAATATGGCAAAGTACACCCCTCCCATTTTTCTGCACTCCTTCCCAGACTTTATTTAATATATCAGTACCGTCACTCTTTCTTCTGACCCAAGGAGCATTCTGTTTGTCAGCAAGGGAACATTCCTTCTGCAGAGCATTAATGTCCCAAGGATTATAATGGCTCTGAAGAATGAGTGGAAAATGTTTCTTTCCACTTTCTGACATCACCAAGCAGCAGCACTAAACTCTGTTAATCTGTGAAATTGTTTTCCACTTTCCAGCACCCCAAAAGCTAATTGCTTTCTACAATGAAACAAGGCTATCTACCGATCTGACCCCATGCTCAGTGAGATTACTCCCCTATAGCAGTTAGTTTATCCTTTGGATTCTACCACAAATGTTTATTACACAGAACAGTAAAACTCTGACCCATCAGACATTTTGTACCTTAATAGGCAGGCTTTTGTTGTAAAGTATAAGGAAGTTTCCCAGCCTGTAAGAATTGTACCCCTCCTGGCTTTCTCAATACAATAGTTGCATTTTGTTACTTGATATAGTATTTAATGACAGAATTAATTGTTGTTCACATCCTGGGAATAGTTTATACTATGCATAAGATATTGTATTTATTTTGCAAATTACGTAGAAGTTCGTAACTCCTGGAATAGCACCATTTAAGTGAGTTCCAATAATCCTCTTAAAGTATAGGAAAGAATACAAATTATGTCTGTGATAGCCATTGTATCTCTCATTTATTTATACCCACCTTTTCAATCGGTTTTAATAGGATATTGTGCCTGTTGTTGTGCTGCCAGGAATATGAATGCAGGAGGACAAATCTGATAATATGCAAGAATCACCCAAAGCATGCTATTCCATTTTTATTGTGGTTATTAGCAAGTCTGCTTCATTGGTACAACTGCCACAAGCCACCACACAGCCAGCAATAGGATTGCTATGGTGTTTAGTTTTATATCAAAGTGTATAAAAAGAGAAACAATTTGCCTTTAGGTAGCAATACATTTTAGGATGTGTCACCGTGCCTCGGTTGGTCACAGATGAGAATGCCAGATTCAGGACAAAATGCTGCGAAATAGGGCAGACTCACCCCACATTGCTGTTTATTCCATCATTATATTGTACCATTCCAGTAACACAAGTAAACTTCTCTCTCACCACACTGGTTAACAAGAAGTCAAAAATGCAGTTTCCTTAGGCATTCCAGCCCTTATTTCACCACCCAGACACTAGACTTTATGATGAGTGGTTATTGAAAATCAGTTTAATCAAACAAAGGGTTCTTTTGATTGCAAGAGATCAGCCACATACCCAGGTCAAAATATAATTCAGATCTTACACCATAACCATGCTGCTGCCAATCGTTTAGTAACTAAAAGCTAGAGGTTTATTAATAAAGAAAAGAAGGAGAGAGTTAAAAATGGTTAATAGATCGTATAGACACAACAATGTCAATGTTCTCGTATCAGGTTTGTACCTGTGATGTAATACACTGCTGCCTTGTAAAGTCTTGTAAAGAGGGTTGGGGTGCAGGGGTGAGGGCTGCGGGGTGAGTCCAGGAACGAGGAGTTCATGGTGTGGGAGGGGGCTCTGGACTGGGGCAGGGAGTTGGGGTGTAGGAGGGGGTCAGGGCTCTGGGCTGGGGGTGAGAGTGGGGCCAGGGATGAGGGGGTTGGGGTGCAGGAAAGGGCTTTAGTTTGAGGGGCTCAGGGTTGGGACAGGGGATTGGGATGTGAGGTTGGAGCATGGGCTTACCTCCAGCGGCTCCCAGTAAGCAGCACAGCTGGGGTGCAGAGGCAGGCTTCCCATTTGTCTTGGCACCACAGACCATGCTGTGCCCCAGAAGCAGCCAGCAGTAGGTCCAGCTCCTAGGCGGAGGCGTGCAAACTGCCAATGTGAGTGTGGAGCCGGTGCTCGGGGCAGGGGCAGCGTGTGGAGCCCCGGAGCCTCCCTGCCTATGAACCAGACCTGACCTGGCTGCTTCTGGGGCACAACACGGTGTCAGAACAGGTAGGGACTACTAGTTTTTCCTGGCCGGACACCAGGATCCCTAGGTGCTGAGCAGGGCGACCCAGTGCCTTGCCTTCCACGACCCAGTACTGGCTCACGGCCCGAACTTTGAAAACCAGTGTTGTAAAGTATGGCTGTATTAAACTGGAGTGCCACAGTGCTGGATCAGCCCCCTTGGCCCCACTCACTTTGAGGTCCCACTGAACAAACCTTGGAATTATAGTTATAGCTAAAATGCTTGGGCTCTTTTGTGATCTACATTTCAAATTTTCTTCATTTTCTTTGTGAAAATGCATTAAAATATATGTAGGCCTTGATTTTCAAGGAAGTTAGCACAGATTTTAGAGCAAAGAACAAGGGAAAGTGCTCATGACTGAGTTTTGTAACAGCTTTCTACGAATGTGATTGTGCCCATTTGAATGTATTTCTGTTCTTGCCAGGGGACTGTTTGGGCTCCCTCTGATGGTCAGCTGAACCCTGATAACTCTGGTTATTCTTTTGATTGAAGGCTCCCTGTGTCCCCGTGAACAAGTGAGCTGACTGTGGCACTGAAAGCTGTGCCCAAATACCAAGGAGCTTTTAGTTTCCTTACAGACATTATTCATAGTTGTTTGCTAATGATATATTTATTATTATACATCATAGAGTGGTTATATTTACAATGTTTTTTTTTCTGTTTTTGAAGAATTCTGCCAATTTGAGATATTTCCCTACATCCTGGTGCACTTTGCTTTAAAGTGGTACACCCTATACGCAGTATGTCATTATCTATGTTAAATTACACAAAACATCCTACTTTAAAATAACGTTATCCAGGTTGCAAAGTCAAGCATTCAGAAGGTAGGAAATGCCCGAATTAAGGTTGCCTGTGTTGCTCCAAATACAAACCCTATGCCGCTGCTGCTGTGCTATAGTGGATATGTATATGGGAGCTGGGAATTACATCCCTAGCTTGTAACTTGGTCATTGCCATAAGGTAGATGTACGCTGGGATCACATTAGCTGACGTTCTCTCTTGGAATGTCTTTATCTTTGTCTCATGTTCCTGGAAGCAGTGTAGCCAAAGGATAATCTAACTGAAAGTACAATGCATTTGAGCGGGTTTACATTTTTATATGGAAATTTCCCTGTTGAAAAATACAATTTTATCTAAATGGAATATTTGCGTGGGGAGTGGAATGTCAATTCCAACAAAAAAAAATTCAGTTTTCATTACAGAAAATCTCCAAACCAAAAATTTGACATTTTGAAATGAACCCAGAACTTTAATTTTGTTTTTAGTTGATGCCACTCTGTTTCCTTTTAGGAAGTTTTGTCTCATTTCAAAATGTCACTTTGAAACAATTTTTGTTTCAATTCATTTGAAGCGCCTGGGGAGAAAACTGAAAATTTTCAACTGAAAACGTTCAAACAAAGATTGTTTTGATTCAAAATTCCTCCCAGGAAAAAAATTGGTTTTCTGACTATCTAGAAGGTTTGACTTTTCTCCAGGGCTGCATCCAGTAGAGGGTCCCTGCCTCTCAAGCAATCCCTCTTATACTTATCTTTCCTCTGAATGGAGAGGTTGGAGTGACTTTACTCAGTTCTTCCAGAAATAATTTACATTTAGAACATCAAGACAGAGTTTGGATAGGAGACGTGCCAGTTTCAGATATGCCTATCATATTCAGTGATGCTGCTGTGGATGGAGCTGTCACACAGATGTTGTACCAGAGCAGCTTTGGAGCAGGAAGAGGCATAGTTTAAAGAGACTGCAGCTTTAAAAAACCTTCACTTCTCAATGAAGCCAAAACTGAGGAACCTGAACCTTTCTCAGTGTCTTCCATTTTTCCTATGTCTCATAGTTTTAGTTCCAGATGAAACAGCAGCATTTTCTTGAGGCTCAGGACATATACCCCTTTGCTTGAAATATTGTAAACCAGGGCTCATTCAAACAATCTGACCACATGTAGAACCCCTTGGCAGTGAAGCTCTGGGGTTGGGAGATGTGACAATAAACTGGAGGTATATAAAAGGAGAGAGAACCGTGGCAGCCTTACATGGGGGTGAACATGCCAATAGCAATCTTATTGGTGAGAGTAATGTGGTCAGGTAAGTGGTGAGAACCTTCTGATAGCATTAGATTTGGAGGGGGACTGAAGAACCAGTGTGGGCCTAGATGACTCTCACACTTCTAAAATATGTAAGATCAGCAGTGGTTAAAACTTTACTGTAATAATTCTGTGGCAGGTGGATGTACCATACGGTCTGGTCTTCTGTGTCATTTCAATGCGGCAAGAACGGAATATGATCCTGGGCTGAACAGAGCAATGGAGCATGGTCAGGTGTATGTTAGAATTGACATCAAGGCAAAGGACTTGGCTACACTTGCGAGTTAAAGCACATTAAAGCAGCCCTGGGCGCCCTAGCTCACTCCCCGTCCACACTGGCAAGGCACATAGAGTACTCTGACTCCATGTCCAGACCGCTTCTGGTACTCCACCTCGGCAAGTGGAATAACATTTGATGCACCTTGGTTACAATGCCCAGGCGTCAGTGTGAACGAGGTGTTGGATTACTGCACTCTGATCGACCTCTGGAAATATCCCATAATCCCCTTAAGTCAAGTGGCCATTCTTGTCATTGTTTTGGAATCACTGCAGGAATGCGGATATGCCCTTTCAAAGCTCCGTTTCTGACAGCCAGCTGCTTATCTGCTCTGAGACAAATCAACCATTACTGTGGAATGCTGTGCATGAGAGAGAGAGTGGAGTGGGGGCGGGGGGGGGGAAGGAGGGTTTGCTGCTGTCTGAACTTACAAGACAGCATGCTGACATGCTCTCAGCCCCCGCAAACCCACTCTCTCTCCCCCCACATACACAAAACACACTCTCTGTTGCACTCCACCCCACCCCACCCCCCATTTGAAAAGCATGTTGCAGTCACTTGCATGCTGGAATAGCTGCCCATAATGCAGCACTCCCAATGCAGTTGCAAGTGCCGCAAATGTGGCCACACCAGTGTGCATGAAGCTGTCAGTGTGTATCACTGCGGCGCTTTCCCTACTGCGCTCTACGAAGGCTAGTCAAAGTGTTCTACATCTGCAAGTGTAGCCATGCCCAAAGCAATCTGTACAATTAGCTAGAGGGAGGAACATGTCATAGCAGTAGAGATGGAAAATCTGCATTTCCCAGCAAGAGGCATCAAGGATTGTTTTGCAGTGTTTCAATTCCAGGGAGAAGAGCAGCTCACACTATCTCTGTATTTTGCACTGCAACTGATGAATCTGTTAGAATTTCATAGCATCTCTCTCTTGTTTTCTTCACAGCCTTGATGGATACTATAGCACTTTCTTCAGAGAGACTTCCTAGTGAAGATGCAAACACGGACTAGATGTTTGAGGGGAAGGGAAAGGGTGGAATTCTATGAACAGCCTCATTCCATGTAGTCAATGAACGTGTAAATTAACACAGACAGCAAGTAAAACACTTCAAAGCAAGTGTAAGAGGGAGGCAGAAAGTCATTAAAAGGCTAACTCATTAAAACAGTAAAAGACTAAAACATGGGCAGTACCTTATTGAAAAACAAACATTAATCATGGATTCTTTGAAGGTAGCAAAAGCATTCAGAGGCCACTGAAATATTACAACTGCTATGGGAACTAGACTCATAGAGTCGTAGACTTTAAGGTCAGAAGGGACCATTATGATCATCTAGTCTGACCTCCTGCACAACGCAGGCCACAGAATCTCACCCACCCACTCCTATGTTAAACCCATAACCCATGTCTGAGCTATTGAAGTCCTCAAATAAATGGTTTAAAGACTTCAAGGTGCAGAGAATCTTCCAGCAAGTGACCCAGGCCTCACGCTGTAGAAGAAGGCGAAAAGCCCCCAGGGCCTCTGCCAATCTGCCCTGGAGGAAAATTACTTCCCGACCCCAAATATGGTGATCAGCTAAACCCTGAGCATGTGGGCAAGACTCACCAGCCAGACACCCAGGAAAAAATTCTCTGTAGTAACTCAGATCCCACCCTGTCTAACATCCCATCAAAGGTCATTGAGCATGTTTACCACTAATAGTCAAAGATCAATTAATTGCCAAAATTAGGCTATTCCATCATACCATCCCCTCCATAAACATATCAAGCTTAGTCTTGAAGCCAGATATGTCTTTTGCCCCCACTGCTCCCCTGGGAAGGCTGTGCCAGAACTTCACTCCTCTGATGGTTAAAAACCTTCGTCTAATTTCAAGTCTAAACTTCCTGATGGCCAGTTTATATTGTTCTTGTGTCCATATTGGTACTGAGCTCTCCTTCCCTGGTATTTATCCCTCTGATATATTTATAGAGAGCAATCATATCTCCCCTCAGCTTTCTTTTAGTTAGGCTAAACAAGCCAAGCTCTTTGAGTCTTCTTTCATAAGGCAGGTTTTCCATTCCTCTGATCATCCTCGTAGCCCTTCTCTGTACCTGTTGCAGTTTGAATTTATCCTTCTTAAACGTGGGAGACCAGAACTGCACACAGTATTCCAGATGAGGTCTCACCAGTGCCTTGTATAACGGTACTAACACCTCCTTATCTCTACTGGAAATACCTCGCCTGATGCATCCCAAGACTGCATTGGCTTTTTTCACAGCCATATCACATTGGCGGCTCATAGTCATCCTGTGATCAGCCAATGCTCCGAGGTCCTTCTCCGCATCTGTTACTTCCAACTGATGAGTCCCCAACTTATAATGAAAATTCTTGTTATTAATCCCTAAATGCATGACCTTGCACTTTTCACTATTAAATTTCATCCTATTACTATTACTCCATTTTTCAAGGTCATCCAGATCTTCCTGTGTGATATCCCGGTCCTTCTCTGTATTGGCAATGCCTCCCAGCTTTGTGTCATCTGCAAACTTTATTAGTATGCTCCCACTTTTTGTGCCAAGGTCAGTAATAAAAAGATTAAATAAGATTGATCCCAAAACCGATCCCTCAGGAACTCCACTAGTAACCTCCTTCCAGCCTGACAGTTCACCTTTCAGTATGACCCGTTGTAGTCTGCCTTTTAACCAGTTCCTTATCCACCTTTCAATTTTCATATTGATCCCCATCTTTTCCAATTTAATAATTCCCCATGTGGAACCATATCAAATGCCTTACTGAAATGAGGTAAATTAGATCCACTGTGTTTCCTTTGTCTAAAAAATCTGTTACCTTCTCAAAGAAGGAGATCAGGTTGGTTTGGCACGATCTACCTTTTGTAAAACGTTGTATTTTGTCCCAATTACCATTGACCTCAATGTTCTTAACTACTTTCTCCTTCAAAATTTTTTCCAAGACCTTGCATACCACAGATGTCAAACTAACAGGCCTATAGTTACCTGGATCACATTTTTTTCCTTAAAAAAATTAACTATGTTAGCAATTCTCCGGTCATACGGTACAATAGAATAAGCCATTTTATTTGCATCACTTCCAACTCCAAGTTTTTCTAATTAAATCTTTTATCTTGATTCATTTAGGCTCAAAGCAAATTTTAAAATTGAAACACAGGTCTGGGACACTATCTTGGGATGCCCAGGATTGGAGCTACCTTGTTACCCCCTGCCTCAGTGAGTGAGACACTTGTTTGTGCTTACCTGTGTGCTAGCTCCCTGACACCCCCCAGTCCGTTAGCCACCCAGACAATTTCCTGAGACCTCTGCCAGGCCTTACTTTGTCTTGCAGGTTAACAATAGGTGCACCCCAAGCCCCATGCATCTCTGAAAGCATCCCCCTATAGAATCTAGGCCCTGTCACTGGGCTTTCAATGAAATTACCAGATAAGCCACCTCTGAAGAGATTGTAGAAACAGCTTGGCTGGCTCGACTCAGGTTCAGGTCCTTTATAACATTACTGCACTGAAATATATTTATAGTGGAACAATCATCAGTTTATTATCAAAGGTTAAGTTTTAAGAGATAGTAAGGATAATAAGTGGAAACAGAAATGGTTACACACATAAAACAAAACATAAAATACAATCCTAGATTTACACTTAGCAATGGTTAGCTTTACTACTTAGTAAAGTAGATTTTCTTCCAAGGATTAAGTCTTTGACAGTTTTAAGTCAAATGCTGGTTTTCAGTCAATATCAGGATCCAAATTTTCATGAATACCCCATGCTGTTCAAGAGGTTTCCTCTAGGAATGGATGACAAAATGTCTTACTTGTGCCCTAGTTATATAGTCCAGAAAACTTTGAAATACCCTTCTGGTGTTTGTTCTCCTATGTCCTCTTCCCTGTTGATTTCACATGCCCGTATTGGTTCTGTATGCAGATGGGACTTCCATTTTATTGATTTACAATGCTTAATTTACATCTAACCGAGAGATACACATCTTATCTCCTGTCTGGAAGAAACCTTTTTGTCAGCTGCCGCTGGGACAGTCTCTAAACATATCTTTAGTACATACCCACAACTTGTTAAATATCATCTCTACAGATATCTTGCAATGATTATGAGGATCAGTCTGACATAAGCTTTCATTAGATACCTCACTTCACCTCTTTGGATAAGTACTTAAGAAAGCAGTGTTGGATGTAGTGACTTTGTCAGACCTCTCAAGAATGGTTGGTCCTTTAATGGCACCCCTTCTACGAGGTGTCCACAGGTAAAGTTAGGAGGACTAAAGAAAAGAGGACAACACAGACAGCAGACCTCTAATCAAAAGCTGAACACCCAGATATTGCATCTCAGTCTAGCTATTTACCTAACCACAATGTACAAGAGCTGACCCAGAAATGTCCTGTTTGTCCTAAACTGCTAAAAAAAAAAAAAAAAGGCAGGCTGGACTCTTTGTCTCATTCAGGTGACTAACAACCTCAGCCCAAATACTGAACAAGATTTTAAGCCTCCAAGTGAATGCACCAGGCCTCTGTAAAATCATCATGCTTCAGAAGTTTCAAAAGGAAAAAAATCTTCATTTGTGGTGCAGTGGGGGAGATCTTGATTTTTCCAATGACATTCTGAGAGGAGCGAGGCTGCGAATAGGCTGCAGCAGCAGTCATCCCCAAGACACACAGTAAATCCATCAAAGCCAGGCCTCTCAATCACGTTAAGAGTGAGAGCTCTTTGAAGTGACCTGGGCTCCTGACAGATTGCCACTGTGAAAGAAGTGCTCTCAGGAATGCTTCAGTGTCTTGGAGCAGATAAGATGGAATGGGCAGAAATGATTCCACTGCGATTTCCTAACTTTTTTTCTAAGTAGCTTGCTTCTTCCTCAAGGAAATCTTTTCCTGCTTAACTCTTTAAAACTTTTCTCTGCAATGTAAGGCAACTTTTCAGTGCTGGGAATAGTGGCAAAGTAGCAAACTCAGTCAGTTAGCCATGACTGAGGTGTGTACATGGTTAAGGCATATTAAGTTGTGATGGTCTTCCCAAATAGTGAAACTAAGGATCTGTGAGCTGGTTTGGGGAAAAATGGAATTAAACTTGAATCTACTCTGAACACTCAAAGACATTTTCTGAGGTTCCAAAAAACAACAAAATGAAATCAACTCCCCTCCGCCCCCTCCAAAAAATACTAAAAACCCAACCAGTTCAAACTAATATTTGAATTATTTTTCATTTCTTGCTGTATTGGTATTTATTCATTAGGAGCTAGACTGAGACCACCAATTCATTTCACACAGACTATCAAGCAGCCTTCATGTAGTATTGATGTGCAGTCATAGTTCTGGACTTGATTTGCAGTGCTGGGCTAGAGGTGACATATTTTTGTATCCCATTAGCAATCTCCTGAGCCATCAAGTCCCACAGTAATTTTTCCTTCCTAATAGCAGTGCTAAGGATTTTATTTTCCAGTAGACTTTAAGGGTATGCAATTACCCATAATTCTGGGGTTATGGGCTGAGTCACTGCACTAAGATAACTGATCATTTTCACTGGCTTTGATGTTGACCATTTTGCTTGATGTAACAGAGAGGGCAAATTAGCTCTGTAAGATGATAAAATTATTGCTTCTATAATGTCTAAAATTTTAGACTTTCTTCTTCTGCTCATCAAATTATATTTTTTCTGTATTTCCTTCTTCCTACTCTGCAAAACTTTATGAAAATAGGCATTAAAAGAATATAGCACAGTCTCCTACATTAGGACTGTAAGATTGGAATTTAAACTTGAAAGAGAAGATGAAGGTGAGGTTTAAAAAATATAAATGAACCTGGTATATTACTGCCCATCTCTGCTTTCTAATATTCAGAGCAGGTATAGATCTGGATTGATTCTACTGAAGTCAATGGAGTTATTTCAGATTCAGAGTGAGATCAGAATCTGTCTCTAAGTTTGTACCTTCTCTAAAAGAAACCTGAGCTACAGACACCTCATTTATTTTTGTTCAGTAGATTGTGCTGAATTGCTACCATCTTGCATTTAGTCACTCTTCTCTATGCATCATTCAATGAATTCATTTAACTAGTGAATGCATTTTTGACTGATACATTTATAGCTGGTTCAGATTTTGGCTTTTCAATTCCTTTTGGCAGGACTGCTTTTGAAACTGCTCAGAATCCTTCAGTTTTTAGGCAGGCTATAAAAAGCCATTCTACTGAGTGCATATCTGAATGTTGGTTTGTCTAGAAATAATAATACTAATTTGTGCTTCAATCCAAGGCACTCAACATGCTTTGCAAAGTTAACAAATTCAGTCTGAATAGTCCCCTGGGAGGCCGGGAAGAACTAAGAACAATTCCCAGTGCTTATATAGCACTTTTCATCAACAGAGCTCAAAGTGCTTTACAAAGTATCAGTATCCCCATTTTACAGATGCAGAAACTGACACATAAAGGGATTAAGTGACTTGCTCAAAGTCACACAGAGGGTGAATAACAAAGCCAGGAATACAATCCAGTTCTCCTGATTCCCAGTCCAGTGCTCTATCCACTAGCCAACACTGCCTCCATTGTATATAGAGGTAAATTGAGGGACAAAGAGGTTAGCAACGTACTTAAGGTCACCTAACAAGTCAGTGATAGAGCCAAGAAAAGTACCCTGGTCTCCATACTTTTAGTCTTGTGCCATTTCCACAATATCACCCTTCCCCTCCGATTTAAAATAAATTTCCTGCTTCTTTGATAACTCTTGCAAGGTGGCTCCACTCCTGGCCTTCTGCCTGATACGTTCCAGGGAGCTGGCAATGTGCTCTCCTCAGTTATGCAACCATGAGGTCCAAAATATTTCATTAGGTTCCATTGCTGCTACTGTGATGATCACAGAGAAAGAGAGACGGCCAGTGTGCACTACACTATTTTCCCCCAGAATAATATCTGCCTTCCCAATAGTGTGGTGCACATTAGGATGTTTCTTAGCCTCTGGATTAAAATACTCATTGCAGAACCCAGTGGAGCCTTTAGGTTCCCGCTGCAGTAGAAAGGCATGTGAGGCAATTTATAGTTTGCAAAACCCATTTTTGTAACCAAACCTGCAGATTTTTTGTTTGTTTGTTTGTTACCAAAAGCAGTTTAGAAAACATGAGGGGTGTGTGTGTGTTTGTTTTTCCTTTTTTGTCAAAAAACCAGAACATGCACACAGGTAACTTTAAAAAAGGATTTTCCTTGAAAAATACTAAGCATTTTCCAACTAACTAATGTGTGCATAACTGAGAGAAAAAATTGGGCCAAATCCTCAGCTAATATAACAGTAATTTACATGTGCTGAGGATTTGGCCCATGGTATCCAAAGTTAAATATATGGTAAATTATATTAACATATTGTTTAATATATTTGAACTCTACTGTAGCTTGTTCAGTCTCACATGTTTGTAGCAATAACAAACTGAGGCAGGTTTTTCCTGTATGTTGCACCTAAATAACTGCTTATGTTTAATGAAATCAGATGAAACCTATAGGGAATGTCTGCTTCCCAGCTCAGTTGGTAAAAAAAGTTGATAAGAGTTTGAGAATCAGGGTTTTCAGGGGGCTGTCCCTGCTTCTGATACTGACACATGCGTGTGTGATGTTGGGTAAGTCTCTTTGTGTCTCAGTTCTTCCATCCTTAAAATGGAGAACGATATTGTCCTACCTTAAAGGAAGGCGGGGAGTTGTGAGGCTTTATTCATTCATGTTTTTAAAGATCTTTGAGATCTTTTTATAAAAAGAGAAGGACAAAGAATAATCTAAAGCTACAAAAATGGGACGGTCTGAGGACCAGTTTCCGGGAGGTTCAGGGAGCCTTCGCTGAAGTCAATAGTAACTGAAGGCGCACAGCAGGTGCTTACCACCATTCAGGCTTTGGCCCTGGGTTTGGGTCTGTCTGATCTGTTTCACCCCAAGCAGATCTACTTAGACACAGCCAGAGGAAAGCAAGATCAGGTGCAGGTGAAAATGAGAAAGTGGTATGGCACACGGGAAGGCAGTAATTAACTGAAATGCATATTTATCATAGTCTGTCATTGTTTACAAACTATGTAATGAATCCTGATTGTAGAATTAGACTCCAGGCACCCACTCAATGGAGTCAATCAAGCAACCCCCAGCAAGTGTGCAGGAACAGATGGCCTAACCTAATAAGGGCTTTAATGTACAGTATAGAGAGAGACAAGGGCTGTCAAACTGGCCTCCATGGCGTAATTGAACAGTCAGTGCTGTCTCCTTTCTGTTGAGCGAAAACATTTCTCTTCTTTCCAGACCAGGACAGTTAATTTCAGGCCAAACTCACCCATAGTCATATCAAGGACTGTTTTAGTTAGCTCAGTATACAAGCTGGTTAGGTTGTCTTTCCTGAGTTGGCAGCTGAGCTCTGCTGGCTGGTTGTCCAAGTAGCTTCTCTTGATGGCTGTTGAGACAGTTGCCCTCTGGTCTCTTCTCACGAAACCTTGTTCCTCCCTATTTTGCTTCTCACCTCCACAGTGGTTAAAATAGATCCAAAAAAGGAAGTGGGAACAGAACAATTGTGGTGGCTCTCACCACTGGTAACGAGGTGATGATGCCACATTGAACCATCATCTAGTGACAAGATGCAACAAAGGGAAGAGAATTGGGACAGGATTAAAAATCTGTCTGAAAGGCTCTGCTGTTCCCAAGTAAGCCCGTACAGAGGTGCTGGAACTAGGGGTGCTGGAGGTGCTACCGCCCCCCTGACTTGAAGTAGTAATAACAACCCAGATACATGGTTTCTGCCTCACCCCCACTATAAAAATTGTTCCAGCACCACTGGGCCCATCAGCAATAAACAAACGTGTGTTCTTTGTGTACAGTTGGTGACAGGCACATTCCTGGTTCTCCCCACTCCCTTCTCTACCAGAATGGAGTATTTGTATTGATTAAAAAAAAATCTAATAAAATGGGAATGAAGTGTGGGTCTGAAAGCTTCTTGCCCAGAAATTGTTCAGATACCTGATGCCATGTCCAGCCTGTTAGAAGTTTAGGACATTTCTAAGAACACGTTATGCAAAATGCTGCAGCTAGCGTGAGAGTTTCCCTCTTTTCATATCTTAGAGTGCATGGGGACCGAGCAGGTGGGAGAAATCTTCCTGTAGAGGAGATGTTGCTGCTTCTTCACCCCTGACAAGAGATTGAGAGCCTCCCAAATCCCACAGCCGGATACCAGCTCTTTCTGCTCCTTCCATTTTAAATTCCTCTGCCTGATGAGAGCTCACTTTGTGAGTCAGAGAAGAAGGTGAGTTCAGGGAAAGCAAATTGCCCTAGGGCAAGGAGACCAGGGAAAGCTCTCCCTATGCTTATCCACACATCTTTTAAACCTGATTTCCTAATCCTGATCCTGCACCATTGAAGTCAATGGGAGTTTGGCCATTGATTTCAACAGACACAAAGCTGGTTCAACAGAACCAAGAATTTAAGTAAAGCTTTTGGAATCCACAGTGCCTGAGTGGGGTCAACATTACACGAAGTGAGTTTGCAAAATAACAAACTGGGTAACTGTGCATGCAGGCAGATATTCACATGCACAGGTATAGCTCGTGCACATGAAAGAAAAGCTATCTGTGCACAGCTGGTGCTCAGACTGGTTTGCAGATGATGCACTCACCTTGGAAAATCTTTTCCTTCATATTTCAGTTATTTATTTGGACATCATTGGCATGGGAAAATAACTGGACCTGTTTACCCTTCCTGTGGCAAAACAGCCTGGGTCTTGGAATGACATTTAGAAAAAGGGATGGTGAGCTCTGAAATCAATGTAGAAAGGACTCAACTTGAAACTGGAATTTGTGGCAGAAATGCAGTGGGCAGCACCAGGACCGGTGCTAGGGTTTCTCGCACCCTAGGCGCACGGCCATTTCGCCACCCCCCACGCTGATCCCGCGGCTCTGGTGGAGCTGCCTCAGACGTGCCTGTGGGAGGTCCACCGGAGCCGCGCGAGCAGCCGACCGTCCGCAGGCAGGACTGCGGCAGGTCAACCGGAGCAGCCTGCCACCTCCCCGGCAAAATGCCGCCCCCCGAATAATCCTGGCACCCTAGGCGATTGCCTAGACTGCCTAAATGGTAGCGCCGGCCGTGGGCAGCACTGTTTGAACTAACATTTGAAAAACTGGTTAAGCTGCACAGTAATTAATTTGATACTGATTCACACAGATATATATTTTATGCATTACTGCATAATTCTTAAAAGCTTATTTTTCTCTCCTTTTCTATTATCAGAAGATGGTCTAATGAAAACTATTCTCCCCACCGCCCCGACACACACACTTCGTTAAATGTTAAAGGGCAATTCAATTTCCTCCCTTGCTTGCTTCCTTTTTTTCTAGGTTTCCTTATGTACTGGTCTGACTAGTGTGATATGTTATCTTTATAATGATGGGGTTTTTTATGTAAAACCCTGAGGTCTGCATAGTTGTAGCCAGAAGCCAATACAAATTACGTTTATGGCACTTTTTGTAGCCTGAAAACCTGGGTGTGATTCTGATTTCGCTGACACTTGAGTAATTTTGGAGTAAGAATCAGTTGATTTACAGCAGTTTGAAACTAGTAAACTGGGCTCCTTGATCTCCAAGAGAATGTTTAGCAAAGTTTCACACCTTTCCCAAAACTGTCAAAAATATATCTATCAAAAGGAGAGAGAGAGAGCTATAGATTTTTTTCCTCCTGTTGTAAATGTATTTTCAACATAGAAGATAAATGGGACTGGCAATTGAAAGGTCTCTGCTTTTAACACTTCCAGTTGATTCTCTAAGGGCCAAATCCTGTGGTGGGCTGAATCAGTCAAGTTGTTTTCTTTGACTGGAGGTGTTTTGTATACTTTTATCTCTAGGCCAAAAGGAGGTCAGTGCCTGGACCATTTGCAGTTGATGAGACTATTTCAGTGATGCAGTCATTTTGGCTAAGTGACAGAAAACTAAATACACAGGTGTACCCTAAACCACTTAGTACACAATATAAACACAAGGGATTCTGATTCAGGGTTACATATTGCACTCCCAGAATTTCCGTCTGATTCTCCACTCAGAAGGAAGGGCTTTAGAGGACTACAGAAAGGTATCCTAAGGCTCTATGGGGAAAGATGAGGAGAACCCCACGGGTCTCAAGTAATTTCATGAAGCCCTCATGCTTCTGTGCTGCTATCCTGATCCATAGCATAGATTCCTCAGCAAGCCTCTGATGGGTATAGAAGGTCCTCCTCTCTACTCAGTGCTATGGGCCTTAAACCCTGTGGTGTTGAACAGTTTGGACTCCAAGGTCTCTTCTAGTGATCACTATGTGATTACCCTGAGAGAAGGGTTTTCTCCTTGGGATATGCAGTGAGTTCAACTGCCTCTGGCTCAGGATATGACCTGATTTCACAGTTATGCTGTCAGAGTAGATTTTTAGTTTCTTTGTCTTAGCTTGGTTGTCATTTGCCCACAGTTACTGAATATTCATTAAGTAGAATTAGCAGTTATTAGATCTTAATTAATGTACAAAAGGCTTATTCTGTGTTCAATTAAGCATACACTTCAAATGGTCTGATTGCAGTTTGGTCATGGTTCTTCTCTTGATGTGATCATCTTAAATGGAAAAAGAGAAGCAACCGTAGGAGCATGGTGACTAGTTCTGTTCTCTTTATTGGCTTTCATGGGTAGTTTCAAATCAAATATCACAGTGAGCCAAGAACACCCTTATAAATATTATTATGAGACTTGCTAAGAAATTTCAGGCTGTCTAGCTGTTTAATTTGTTGGTCATTCTATAGAACAAAGTTGCTTGAATTCTGCAGAATGTTATCTGAGAATACTTTCATGAGTAATACAAAATAGTGAATGACATAAAGAAGAGAGATTTGCCACTGCTAATAATCCTGTGTCATAATACAAGAACAAGGGGGCAGACTATGAAGTTGAAAGAGGGAAATTTAAAACAAATACACGGAAATACTGTTTCACACAATGTCTGATTAATCTGTGGAACTCACTGCCAAAATCACTAATGCCAAATACTGAGTGGGATTCAAAGCAGGGTTGGATAACAAGAATAGACACAATAATAAACAACACAAACCACAAGAGTTTGAGAAGGGAGCTTCAGTGCATAAGCCAGCTTCTAACTTTGGGAGTTAACAGTACATTTTTCTTGTTTAGAGGGCATCACAGAACTGCCTACTTGCAGGGTTTCTTGCACCTTCTATTGAAGCAGTTGGTACTGGCCACAGTCAAAGACATGATACTGAATTGGATGGGTCATTGGCGTGATCTGGCATGGCAGTGCTTAAATTTCTAGTAGAATCAGTGTGCACTGTATTCATTGAAATAGTCCTGAAACGCCTGACTGTTTCAGGGATTTTAGCATTAATGACTCTCTATCTGGAAAGTCATACCAAAAATGAGCTAGTCATTTAAGAGGTTCTGTTTAAGAAGTTCTAGTCATCTAACAGAGAACAGAGCAATACCCTGTGCCATTGGGTAGTCTACATCAGGAATTGGCAACCTTTGGCACACGGCTCGCCAAGGTAAGCGCCCTTGCGGGACGGGCTGGTTTCTTTACCTGCTACATCCGCAGGTTTGGCCATTCACGGTTCCCACTGACTGCGGTTCACTGCTCCAGGCCAATAGGGGCTGCAGGAAGTGGCGGCCAGCACATCCCTCAGCCCGCACCGCTTCCCGCAGCCCCCATTGTCCTGGACTGGTGAACCGTGGCCAGTGGGATTCGCGGTCAGCCGAACCTGTGGACATGGCAGGTAAACAAACCGGCCCAGCCCACCAGGGCGCTTACCTTGGCAAGCCACGTACCAAAGGTTGCCGATCCCTGGTCTACATGGTAGCTAGAGAATATAATTTGCAGTTCGAGGGGACTCACTTGTGCTAGCTGTGACTGAGCTAGAGTTTTAAAAACAGAAGTGTAGCTGAGGCGATGTGAGTGGCGAAAGGGGTTAGCCATCCCAAGTACGTAGCTAGGGACATCAACAGGATCATACTCGGGGCGGCTAAACCATCACACCACCCACACCACTGCGGCTACACTTCTATTTTTAGCATGAGGGTTTGATCAGAGCTAGCCAGCTCCAGCGCAGACATAGCCTTAGTTGTCCGATCACACACCATGACTAGCAATTTGCGGACAGTTAAAATGAACAGGTTGTGAACTAAAGGCTAAAATTTGATTACGTAAACTCATTTGAGGTGAAATCTGCCCCTTTGGAGGAAGGGAGGGCAACACAAGATCAGGGCCCAACCTGAATCCTGCTTAAGCCTATTCTGAGGAAGTAAATGGAATTAAAGTGGTACATAGGCCTTGTGTGTGTTGGGGTGGAGTGAGGGGGAATTTCACCCATCATTAATATACCTTAATAAGGAAAGCATTTCATCCTCATTTTAGAGATGGAAAAAGTGAGGCAGAGAGGAGAATTGACTTGCACAGGGTCACATAGGGAGTCCTGTGAACTGAACCCCAATCTTTATACTTCTAAACAGTGCTTTAAGCACAAGTCTATTCATATCCTCTGGATCTGATGTTCTCCACTTCCTGTCCTAAACCTTTGCTTAGTGTTGCTCTGCACCGTTCTGTTAAAGGTTGTCTCTTTGAGTCGCTAAGAAGGCTGTGTTTCAGTGGAGGATAATGTGACCAATATTCATGCACTGTATTAGTTTAAATTTGTAAAGTGCTTTGAGATTCTTGAAGATAAAAGGGCCTGTAAGCACTAAATGTAGGAGATAATCAGAAGTCTCTTGTAGAATTCTGATCGAAGTATCTGTTCATGGCAAGGTGCTAAATAATATCCAATTCAGGTGGGTACAGAAATCCTGCCCATGTTTACCAGTGACTGATCCTTGTGAAGAGCACTGGGTAAAGAAGCAGACACTTTGTTTGTGGCAGACCACTGAGTCAGTCAGTGAATCATCCTATAAACTGAAGGAGAATAATTTGAACTAGATTCTTTCCTGTCCTACTTGGAGGGCAAAATCCTGCAGTTCTTTTTTAGGTAAAGCTGCCATTGCGGGCCCCATCTTCAGCTGGTGTAAATTGGCATAAGTCCACTGGCCGTACGTTTATATCAGCTAAGAATTTGGCATGGGGATTTTGACCTGAGAGAAAGCTGGATTTGTCCAAAACAGGGAAATTAAGGCAACATCTGTGTTTTGTTTAAGCTTTTTATTGAATATATCTGTGCAATGAGGTATACAGTAAAAGGATCCCAAACATATCTCTGGAGCAGTGTAACACATTTACAACAACTGATTTATTGAATTTCACTTCGTATCCTTTCTGTAAATGGATTATGAATAGAATCACAATTTTCTTGAGTGGATTTGTTCACTGCATATTTTCTTAAAATAATTCTTGGTCGGTAACTTGTTCACTACTAGTTTAGGTGTCTGGTATAGTAACTCCTCACTTAAAGTCATCCCGGTTAACATTGTTTCGTTGTTACGTTGCTGATCAATTAGGGAACATACTCATTTAAAGTTGTGCACTGCTCCACTATTACGTTGTTTGGCTGCCTGCTTTTTCCACAGCTGGCAGATCCTGCAGATCCCACCTGCCAGCAGAACCTGTGAATCAGTGCCTTCCCCCTCCTTCCCCTGCCTCCTGCCTGTGGCAATCCGCTGGCTTGTGGCATTTAGGAGGCAGGAGGGAGAGGGGAGGAACGCGGACTCGGTGCGCAGGCTCCCTCTCCCTCCCCTGCCTCCTGAACACCGCAAACCAGCTGATTGCCCCTGGCAGAAGGTGGTAGGGGAGGGAAGGGGAGCCTATGTGCTGAGTCCTCCCCCCTCCCTCCTGTCTCCTAAATGCTGCAAGCCAGCTGATTGCCCTGGGCAGTGGGGGGAGGAGTGAGGATTCGGCATGCCTCCCCCCTCCCTCCCCTGCCTCCTGCCTGCAGCAATCAGGTGGCTTGCAGTGTACAGAAGGGAGGGGAGGAAAGAGGAGAAGTGAGGACGCAGTGTGCAGAGTAAAGAGAGAAGAGGTTGGGGGGAGAAGAGACGGGTCAAGAGTGGGGCCTTGAGGGAAGGGATGGAGTGGATGGGCTATGGGTGGAGCCCCCGGCAAAGTCAGTGCCTGTGCTTGCAAGAACAGCAAGAGGAGCAGCCAGACAATCCCATTCTCTTCAACTCTCTGACTCCACCGCCTCAACCAAGCATCATACTCAACAGTTGTGACTGTAGAATAAAATTGTTTCTTTAAAATTGTTTAAAACTTATACCTGTATTAAATTGCTTGTTAAAAATTGTTTAAAATGTATATAATGCCTTTTGTCTGGCAAAAAAAAAATAATTCCCTGGAACCTACCCCCCCCTATTTACATTAATTCTTATAGGGAAATTGGATTCGCTTAACATCGTTTCACTTAAAGTCTCATTTTTCAGGAACAGAGCTACAACGTTAAGTGAGGAGTTACTGTATTTAAAATGTAAGCTGTTTTGATTATACACATAGGTCACATGGTATTGTTTTGTTCCTTGACTGGATGAGCAAGCTCTTTAGAATTCAGGTTCCTATGTGATTACTCAGAATTACAGATTCTAAATATGAATTCTCTGAATATTCATAAGTATTTGCTTAAAATTTGCTTCTTAGGCAAATAGTAAACTCCTTTGCTAGAAATTAGCTGAAGGGGCTGGGTTGAGAATGAACATAACTACAATGGGAATGATGCATGGCCTGTCTTTCTATCTCAAGATATTGGAGTAACATTTTATCTCTCTCCCTCTCTCTCTTGCTGAAGATTTCTCCCCATGGTGGCCCTGTCCACCTGCTTCCTTACTTTTAGGAAGGATGGAAGGAGCAACCCCTCTGTTCTCCTGAGTGCATGATCTGTGATTATCTCTAGTCCTTGCATAGGAGGTTCATGGCAGGCACTCTTCCTCCTCTGTGCACTTTTGCAATGGTCACAGCCAATCTGGGCCAGATCCTCAGCTGATGTAAATGGCATAGTTGCATTGTTGTCCATGGAGTTGTGCTGATTTACACCAGTTGAGGATCTGGCTCGTAATGGGGTTGATGGGGGGATATAAATAGGGAATAATGGGATAAAATCAAGGAAGGAAAAATTCAGGCTTAGTATAAAAAAGTCTTGCTGATGATGAGATCAATGTATTAATTTGTGGAATGGCTTCCCAAAAGAAGCTCCATCACCAGGGACATGTTAAGCCTGATGGCACAAAACCCGCTAGAGACTGTGCTGTAGGGAAGAATCCTGCACAGGCAAGAGATAGGTTGGGTCTCTAACTTCTGTGGATAGCTCTGGGATTTAGAAGACTTGGGTCTTATTCTTGGCTTGGCCACTGGCCTGCTGGGTGACCCTGGGCAAGTCAGTTTACCTCTTGTGCCACAGTTTCTCCATCAGTAAAATAGGGATAACAATGCTTACCTCCTTTGTAAAGCACCTTAAGATCTATTGAGGGAAATTGCTATATAAGAGATAAGTAGGAGTAGCATTACTAAAATGGATTTCCTCTTTACAAGTTTTAATTGCAGCGTCATTGTCAACTTGAAATCTAGTCAATTAAATAAACATCTCCTGCTTCCACTCCCGATCTTTCTCTGCTGATTTTCATGGGTTTACAACAGCATGTACCTAAATATGTAAGTGTTTCCCTTCCATAGCTGCTTTATGAAAGATACAAACAGACAACGGAGTGAAATGACTGTACAGGAGAATACAGTGAAAGTAACTATGCACAAAGTCAGGTTTCAGAGTAGCAGCCGTGTCAGTCTGTATCTGCAAAAAGAACAGGAGTACCTGTGGCACCTCAGAGACTAACAAATTTATTTCAGCATGAGCTTTTGTGAGCTACAGCTCACTTCTTCGGATGTACAGAATGAAACACACAGACAGGAGATATCTATGCATCAGAAGAAGTGAGCTGTAGCCCATGAAAGCTTATGCTGAAATAAATTTGTTAGTCTCTAAGGTGCCAGAAGTACTCCTGTTCTTTATGCACAAAGTGCTGTCAAATGCACAAAGTAAACACAGGAAAAAAGAGAAACTTATTTTTCCTTCTAATCTTTCATTTGTATCAAACTTAATATTTTCAGAAAGAAATGTGTTTTTTAAGTTAATAGCGTCACTTTAAGAAAGCTGTTTGCTAGATTCCTGATATTTTCCAAGGGTCCAGTGTGCAGTCACGTACATCCCTATAGCTAGTTTGCACCTGATGGATTTCTGCCTTTTGAACACTTGTGGTTGCTTGCTGGAATAAATCATTTTCTGTTTTTGCAGTGCAGGAGTTCTATACCAGTTCTCTTCTTACCAGGAGACAATAGGTAGTTGCAGTAGAGGAAAAATGCCGTCAAGTTAAAATGTCAACCACAATGAGGAGCTGCAAATCCATAAGGCTCATGGATGTGTTTTTCCAAATTTCACACAATCAGTTTGTACTGAGCCTTGTGTGTGCAGTGTCTTTTCCCGAGCTGGGAGACTTATAAAAAAAATTCAATTTAGCCATAGACTAGACTAGACATAGACTAGATAAAGAACCAGTCTTGAAGCAAGTCTGTGAATTAAATTTCCCCACACAGACTGCAAGACTCCTTCATCATTGACAGGGAACAGCATGTAACAGGGTGGGGAAATTTTTTTTCCAACTGCTTCTATAATCAACGTGAACTTTGTTCACAGCTACTAGCAAGATGGTAAATTTTTAAGACAGGTGTGGCGGGTTTCAGCAGTGCATCTTTTTAAAGAATGCATAAGCATTCTGTGAGCTTGCAAAATCCTGTTTCACTCTGGTGGGCTTGACTTTGTCATGGAAGAAAAATCAGCAGTTTCTATTTAGCTACATGTTTTAGTATGTGCCCAACAGCCATGTCCCAGTTGAGATTGCAGAGGGCCTGTGTGGCTAGCATTGGCGACAATGGCAACACTTCTATTGCATTCAGTGGGCCTGATTCATCACTGCCCTGCCCTTCATTTAGTCATTGATGTCAGTGCAAAATGAGTGCCAAGTAGAAGTCAAATGCTACCATTTGCAAGTGTTTTACGCCCACACAAGGTTCAGAGCAATGGCAAAAGAGGCCCCATTGGAACGGGAGCAGAACCTCTGTGCTCCTGTTTTTTCAACAATGCCCAGCCAGTTCAGGGAGTTCTGGTGTGTAAAGAGGCACCAAAGAAGATATGACTGTAGTATGTGCCTTTGTTTTAAAGCCCCTTGACCACAGCAGCATAGTGCAGTGTAAATGAGAACCTAGCCCGAAGTCTCCATGAGCGAAAATGTCAATCACTCCACAGCTGAACTGAAGCACTAAATGGCAAGTGATTCCCAGAAGCCTCTGCAACAGAAAGGGAGACAACCCTACATTTAAAAATACAGAAAGCAGAAAACAGGACGACATGTCCTTCCAGTTATTTAACGACAGCCTGATCGGAAAGTCTTTGAGGCTTTGTCTGTCCTCCACAATCTTTCCATAAAGTACAAACCACTTGTTTTTCTTTCAGTTTCATTTGTACAGTGTAAATTGCGGAAAAGCTCCCCTGGATGAGTAAAATATGAAGTATTACATGTGAAGCACTAAAAGCCATGCCCAGTTGCTGTTTGATGGGTGTTTTATGCTGCTTTAAGTGCCGTGGTGCTGATATAAGACTGCTCTACAGCATGCTAAATTACATTTTTCTTGACCTTAATAATGGTACCAATCTGCACTAGTTGGAGGTGATAATTACATTTACTGGGAAGATGGATGCTTCCAAATGACATTTAAAACCATGATTATCTTGGCAGTTTGGTCAGGAAACAATTTTTATCAATGCCAGTTTTCCTTCTTTGTCATGGATTATGGCTATTTGGCAGTTCTCCAGTAGAACATAGGGAGAAAAAAAAATGTAATCCCTGTACTCTGTGTCCACGAGACATGTTGACACAGACAACCCTTCTTGCAGTCAGCTCCCTTATTTTCAGTATATGACTGTTGTGTAACTCTTTTGCGTGTGTGGTGTGAGAAATGTTTACTTCACATAAATAGTCTGCTAAAATGGGAACTTCAGTGCTGCTTTTTGTTTCTTTTTTAAAAAAGAATGAATAGCTACCTTTAATTTAATGAAAGTATAGATATGATGGTGATTAAAATAATAATGACAGCATCTGTCTCAATAGCAGTTGCAGGCAGTGGAAGTATTATAGTCTGGATTTTGTTTTGACATAGAGAACATTTTGGTTTTTCTCTTGGACGAAGTCATATTTCCAAGGCAATGCATTGGGGTGTATTTTTGTGTGTGTGTACATAGATGTCGGCTCCACTAGATTAAATTCTATTCTCTGGGCTCCATTGTGAGAAGGATGCTACTTCGGAATGTAGATCTCGCTGTTTGCTTACAATAGGGATATGTCAGCTGTCTCCAACACATTCACAGCCTGCCCTGGACCTCAGAGAGCAGTTGTTCTTGCTCTTTCAACAAATGAGCTATCAGGAGTATGGCATCGTGCTCCAGAGTGCCACCAATGCATTACGTGTGTGTGTGTGGGGGGGGGAGGGTTGTGATGGAACCACGTAATGAAGCAGTACACACTTGACTGTAAGGAGGCAATGACAGAGAGCAGCAACAGTGTCTTTGTACAAAATGACTCCATGTGTGTCCCCACTTGTGCTCTACCCCCAGCCAAGTTACTCAAATTAATGCATTAGGCAGAGGAGTTCTCCCAGTTCTGTCTTGTAGGTTTTTTGTGAGTGCTGGGCTGTAAACACTGGGGATTAAATCCTGGTCCTATTTGAAGTTAAGGACAAAGTTCCTATGGGCTTCAATGGAGCCAGGATTTCAGCCTAGCTTGTTATTGTAAGGATGCCTATGATAATTATTTTAGGACTGCCTGTCAGTGCTAATCTGCTCAGCCTGGCTTCTTGTTGTAGGGTTGCTCAGGAGACTAAGCTGTGCAGGCTGTTTTGTTATTGTAGGATAGCTCAGGAGTGCTAATTTTTTTGGCTTTTGTATTTTATTTTACAAGAAGATAATTGCAGAATTATTTAAAGACAGAAAGAATTAATGGGCATTGCAAACATATATAAATAAAAAAGATAGGTTGAATGTTGAGCCTATCAAACTTGACGACATACTATTAAAGGGGAAATTTGAATGGGACATAGAATAACATTTCATCAGTCGATACCTGAACAGTTTGACTATCCTAAGTAAGAAAATTCCTAGGTCTATGAAGCTGTTTCAGAGGTAGCTTGATTTTTACTCTGAGACACCTGTTCCATGAACAAGAATTATATCTTCATTCTTTTCTCTTCAAGCATGTTTTGTTCCCTTCTGCCTGGCCCTATACTTATTAAATCAAAACCTTTGGAAGAGCGAGCACTAGAATGAGCTTCTGGACCATTCACATGTTGTGAGGCCATAACTTTGGCCATGAATTGACAGCAGGAAATAGCTTAAACACTGAAGCACAACCAGTTGGATATTGGCTCCATTTGGTTGTCAGTTTATAACTTACCTTATTTTTTCTGGATTAATGATCTTGGGCTAGATCCTACAACTTTTATTTACCTAGGTACTAATGTGAGTAAATGTTGAAGGGATGGGCCAAAGGTTGAAGACCTTACTCTGATTTTATTCCAGTCTTATAGTCAGTGGGAAATTGTCTATGAAGAATCTAAGTGAGCATCCCAGGATTTGGCCTGTTAGTAAACTGCTGTGGAGTTAGCAGCAAATAAACCACTCCTGGGATTTTCCCCTGGCTTTCTGAAACAATAATTGTTCACTTTTCAGAAAATAACAACACAGTTCTTTGCATTAATATATTAGTTTCATCTGAGGATCTCAAAGCACTTTTCAAACATTAATTAATTAAATCTCACAGCAAAACCATTTTGCACGTACATAAACTGAAACACAGAGGAACAGAGTCTCACTTGCATGAAGGGCTTTTGCCCTGCTCTGGCAATCTAAAGGGGCCTTAAAGTGCACTTAATGCTCCTTTATGCTGCCAGAGTGGAATAAAGGGGCATTACTGTTAATGAGAATCAGGCCCAGTGAGCTTAAGGTCCTGATCCATGTGTGTAAGATGTTGGCTATACTGACTCACCCAAGATTATACTGAGAAAACTGAGACTAGAACCCAGGAGTTCTGAGATGCTTTTCCTGCTCTAACCACTACACCTGATTCCTTTCCTCCCCATTTTCTTCTGCTAGCACAAGTGTACTTAATAGACAGTAGTTTATTTGGTGGCATATGAAGGAATACCCTGCTGTGTGTGTACAGCAGCCCAGATGGCCGTGCTTTTTGTAACCGCACTGTGTGCTTTGTTCCTTCTTTTAGGTGAACCTTCAAGGTGGTCTTCATCCCATTGTGACTGCTGCTGCAAAACTGGCAAAGGAGATAAAGAGGGGGAAAGTGGCACATCTTGCAATGAACTATCCACTTCCAGCTGTGACAGCCAATCAGAAGCCAGCTCCCCACAAGAGACTGTCATCTGTGGCCCAGTCACCCGCCAGCCCAACATACAGACTCTAGATCGGCCAATCAAGAAGGGCCCAGTACAGCTACTTCAGCAGTCTGAAATCCGAAGAAAAAGTGACCTGCTCCGAACTCTAACATCTGGCTCCAGAGAATCCAACTCTAGCAAAAAAAAAGCAGTGAAAGAAAAGCTCTCAATTGAGGAAGAGTTAGAAAAATGCATCCAGGATTTCCTTAAAATCAAAATCCCAGACAGGTTTCCAGAAAGGAAACACCCCTGGCAATCCGAACTGCTACGAAAGTATCATCTATAAGAGCAGGGTGGGGTAGGGGGGAAATAACCTTATTGCAATTTACAGATCAAGATCCTTAATGATAAGGAAATAAAAGGAATAATAACCATTTGTTAGGTCACAAAAAACAAAAATCCATCTTGATAGTACTGCCTAATTTGCCTCTTTCACCTTAACATTTATAGTCACAGGGTAATGATATTTTTCAAGCTTTTGTTTGTAAGCTCCTAGTCTTACGCAAGCTGAATACTTTATACACTAAAGGCACAACAACATCACCAACTAAAGAAACCCACACACAAATGCACCTGGGGCCAGTGGAGAAAGGCCTACACATGATCAGGCAGTGGCTGAGGGGTTTCTGCAAACTACATGCCTTTTGAGTTCTCCTGTTAATTCCTTTATTTGGAGGAGTCAGGGAGGGGCAGATGTACATGATTTAAAGAAACAAGCTATGCCGTGCCAGTTTACATGAAGGATGTGTATATATACACATTAATATACATACACATGTGTGTATATTTATATTGCATAATGAATTTGTCTGGTTTTCTCCTTATAACTGCACTTTCTCAACAACAACAAAAAAGCAATTGTTAGCGTTCTGTGTGCTCCATTTCCCCTCTAGCTTTATGAGGTGTGAATAGTAGAAGACTGTCTCTCTCCATCTGTTATTTTTGGGGCCGAGGGGAGGTTGGAAGCAGAGCACTGTAAAAGTGCTTGTGTCTGTTGCAACTGTGGGCAAAATATTCCATGAGGTTTTTGATAACAATATATATTTTAATCTCCTTTGTTCCAAAACTTCTTCCCCACAGCTTCCGGATGACAAAGGGTTTATTATGGAATGATTCCAATTGGAAAGGGGGATCCAGAGATGACAGGTCAAGTCGCTGAGTTGGTGAGCTCAGCTGATTTATGTAAGCCAGCCAGACCCTACTGCCAAAGAGTCATTGGCCCAAACAAATGAGGAGAGCAGCCTCCCATTCCCATCTGACGCAGATGCAATTATAAGAAATTATAAACCTAACAAGATGCATTTTGTGCTCTGACTGGCAGGAAATTGATTGTTAAAATGGCAGGCACCATGCCATTCCAGCTAGATACATTTCAAAAGGAAATTAAAAATTGAACAGAAATCAAACACACTCTGTAATGGAAACTGCCTTATCAGCATCCTTTCTGTAGTCTGTAGGATAATCCGATGGGTGGCAGGCTTAATTTAGTACCCATTTGTTACCCACAATGTGTAATAAATGGGAAAATATCAGCAAGCTCAGTTTGATGGGATGGCGGGGAGGAAGGGATGTCGCACGCAGGCACAGCAGTACAAGAACCTACTGAGCCCAGGCAACAACAACAAAAAAGCACAGGTTCCGGACAGGTTCGCCTAGCTAACTGCATCTGAGTTGTCATTCCAGAACTAATTCTTTCAGCAGACCAGTAGGAACCTGATGTCCCTCAACAGTCCAGTGGGAGCCAAAGGTCCCATGGATGGGATTTGAAAAGTTAAGAGTCAGGTAGTGAAGGGGAGTCCCAGGGACAGACTGCATCTAGTGGGATGAAATTAGTGTCTGAGCAGTCTGTAAAGCAGTTGCCTAAAGATGCATTGCATCAGTGGGTCCACATGGGCCTTCCACTGGCTGCAGATGGAAGCTGGTTAGCCGGGGAGTTTGGCACATGTCAGTCAATGTCTCAAGACATAACATGAGAGACACAGAAACTAATAAAGATGATAGCTTTAAAAGTGGTGATATTGCCTTGTTTAGCATCAGTAACTAAAGCCTCAGTTTCACTGTCTAGCATTCCCAATTCACAATGCTACAAAGGAGATGACTTCAAGTGTGCATAGAATAGAGGTACGTTTGGATTGAACATAGTACACTTGAGTAGGTCTGAGGCTCAGTCTCCTTGCCCACAGGTGCAATTTTCTCCCACATAATATGCTCCTACTTTTTTTTTTTCACTTGCAAAATGAACTGTGGGGGAAAAGCTGCATAATCAGGTAGGTAAAGGTACTATCATTCAGATTTGTGCCTACCATTGAACTGCAAGTGCAATGCAGGCACAGGTTTTGTGGGTGCTAACTGCATGTGCAAACGGGAAGTGACATGTCTCAAAGTATTGCAAAATGTGAGATGCTTGTGGATAGAGCTGAGCATGAACCAAATCCCCAGATCAAAACACCCTCAAATTACTGGGATAGGAGATCTGGATTTTGTAGCTTGGAGTCATTTCTAGTTAAGGTTTGCAAGTTTACCAAGATGTTTTACATTAGAGAGGGATGCTAGTTCTAGTGATTCCTAATTATTGTCATGTGTAGAGTAAGTATAGTAAGCAAAAGCCTGACCTGAGAAGTGCTGAGCTAAATTGGACAGCTCCGCACTACTCAGGATCAGGCACTAAACTAATTCAGTTTTTAAAACACATGTTCACACTCAAACTGTTCAAACACATGCATTTCAGATGCACACGTACCCACATTCACATGCCTGTGCTCACATATTCACATGCACCTTTGCACATCCATATGCTTGCACACATACATCCCTCTGCTTACCACAGATTTGCTTTTCCTCTTTTTAAAAAACAACTGTCTTTCTTGTATATTCACTCGTCCCTATTTACAGCTGCTGTACTGGAATCACTCTTGAGAGCACTGTGTTAAAAAGTTTGCCTGCAACTTCCCGTGTATGAGTCGATGCAAAGCAAGAACACTAGGCTGGCTTCCAAGACATACAGATTGGCTTAAATGGTGCTTTTTCTCTTTCTTGTTATGTCCACACCAGAGAGCAGCTCCGTTGTCCCTGACACTTTAAGACTTGGAAACTGTGATTTTTCTGTTTTGACCCAGTCAGTATCATCAGCCAGACACGCCAAATTGGAAAGCGAGCCTTTTCCCTCTTGCAAGGTTTTGATACCATCAGGCATTATGCAGAATCCTCCTCCACTATCAGTTCTGCTCTCTGCGAGTCACAAGGAAGAAGTCTAACATTAATTCATTGTATTAGCAAATTAGGGAGAAAAATGAGCAGAGGGTTGAATCTCGCTCTCGCTTCAGCAGGAATTTGTTTTGAGATTTCCATGCACAACATAGACCATTTCTTCACTCTGATAACTCAGGATGGCTAGAACCTGACATCCTCAGCTTCAGCGTTTCACTTTTTCTTTTTAATCTCCAAAACACTGTATTACACAATATGAGGGACAGACAGAGGGGGAGTGTACCCTGTTTTTATTTCTGTCTCTGAGTTTGAATGGACTTGACTCAATTTGCACAGGACTGTACAATGATTAATATCTGCAGGAAAAATTAGACCAAATGAAATGCACCAGAATGGGTTTGATTCATGTGGCCTTCATATTCCCCATTTTAGATGAAATGGTTATTACTCTGCACCACTACAGAAATAAGAGTCTTGAACTTTAATAATCACTAGCCACAAAGCTTATTTGTATATTCTGCTTTGTTACTGTAGGATACTTATATAGTGTATCCATTCCTAGGACCAAATTTATCCCAGGTTTAACTCCATTGACGATGGTGAAGTTCCATCAGAGATAGCTTTGTTCCCTGGTGATTTCAGCTCTCCATTTCAGGTCATGCTCCTCATGCTTTCAGTTGAAAGAGTGACTGCTCCACTTGTGTCACATCAGCACAGACTTCCTGAGCCTGATTCTAAGGGGTGTTTACAGTTGGAGCTGGAGGGGTGAATCCCAGCATGTGTAGATATAGTCATGCTGGCTCTGTCCGAGCTAGCATGCTAAAAATGCTCCTTGCTTAACGTAGTTCTGTTCCTGAAAAATGCTACTCTAAGTGAAATGATGTTAAGTGAATCCAATTTCCCCGTAAGAATTAATGTAAATAGTGGGGGTTAGGTTCCAGGGAAATTTTTTTTGCCAGACAAAAGACATTATATACATATACAGTATAAGTTTTAAATAACTGTAAACAAACAATTTAATACTGTACTCATCAATGATGATTGTGAAGCTTGGTTGAGGCAGGGGCATAGCGGTATCGGGGCACAGGAGCTTGCCCCATTCGCCTGCCCAGCACTCCTGCTGGGGAGTGGGGTCGGGGGCTTGCCTGCTCCCAAGTTGGAATCCCGGGTGGGCAGACCGGGGCAAGCCCCCGCGCCCCGACCCCACTCCATGGCAGGAGCGCCGGGTGGGCAGAGCATCACAAGCCCCCATGCCCCGTCCCCACTCCATGGCAGGAGTTGTGGGTGGAGCAGGGGAGCCAAACAACCTTTTAACGGAACATTGCACAACTTTAAATGAGTATGTTCTCTAATAGATCAGCAACCTAATAACGCAACAACGTTATCTGAGGCCACTTTAAGTGAGGAGTTACTGTCTGTAGTCCCGGTAGCACGGTGGTGGGAGAGGCTAGTCAGCCTGAGGACAAACCCCATGAGTCTGTACTCTGGTGGTGAGCCCAGCTGCTGTGGTGACACTATTATATTTAATGTGCTAGTTCAATCAGAGTAAGCTGGGAAGTGCACCCACAGCTCCGTGTGTAGACATAACTTTGCATGGCTTTGGCAATGTAACGTCATCCACTTTGAGATTGGTTTGCAGTGCTGGCTTGGTGTACGAGGCCTTAGTGAAAATGAGAGCCTGGCCCCTCAGTGAAATGCTTATTGTCCATAAGAGTCTTAGGTAAATTCTTCTGTTTGGAGTATGTGCGGCCTTGAGAAGGAGCTTGGACAGCTGCCTGTATGTGTCAAAGAGTTTTCCCAATCCCTTCCTAGCCTCAGAGCTAGAAAGCTGATGTGGAACTCGCAGCCCCTGCGTGGCAGTGTAAGTGCTGTACCGCTGTGCAGAAACAAACGCATATGTTCCAGTTTTTTACAACCTGTTACTCAATGCAAGAGGAACTCTAGACATAGCAATCCTCTAAAATTAGGCACTTACTCAAAAAGACCGTTCCGCTGGGAATATCAGCTTCAGAAAGGAGAGGAAGACATAGCATGCGCTGACTGGGTTCAGTGAGTCAAGTCACAGCAAAATGGCCAGATTGGAAGGGACACCGGACTACACTTCTCCCTTAAAGATGCTCCCTCCAGGTTATTGTTAGTTATGGCTGGGACTTAAGGAACTTAGCTGCCAACTTTCCCTAGATGTGCCTAACTCCCTTAGGCCCTTTTAAAAAGCCAAGTCTTATATCGTCACTTGTTTGCAGGAGCACCCATAATGTGGTGAGTGCTGTGCTAATGATGGGGGGCACAGCCCCTGCCTTGACAGGCCTGCAATGTGAGACAAGCAGATGAATAGATGAACTGCAAGAGGAGCATGTACAATGTAAAAGTGCAGCGCTCAGTGGGGCGATGGGCCAGGCTTGGATAATAGGGAGTGTTCAGTGATATGGGGTGTATTAGGCATATGAACTATCCCCTCATGTTATCCTCATTTTTGCTGTTTGTACTGGGTTAATTTCTTGTAGGTGCATGGGAATCTGAGGGAGGAATTTGGCCTCTGTGGGTGGTTGATTGTCAGAGGCCCTTGCTTGTCTGCTCAGGATCTGGGTGGTGCACAAGAAGCCACACCCCAATTTGCATAGCTATGCAAGAATTGCCCAGATAGCAGCCCCTGTGCACCCTATGCTTTGTAGAGTGAAGGGGCTCTTTGCTCACGCTCTCTACTCAGGAAACGGGATGTCAAAAAGGGGTGGGATGTTGGCTCCTCCCGCCCCCCGTTAGCTGCAGGCTGGTGCACCAGGGAAATTTTTCCCACCCACACTCCTCCTTCCTCCCTCCCTGGCTTCCCCTCCAGTGCACACAGAAAAGCTGCAAAGAGATTTGCCTGCCTGTCTGATGCTTCTCCTGGTGTGGAGTGGGGCTGTCCTACCCACTACCGCCTGAAGAATAAAGCCACAATCAAGCCTTAATCATTAGCGGTATTGGTGGAGGGGTTGATTTGTGCGAAGCTTCTGCCTCCGATGTGCACGTTCTGTGGAGAGAGAGTGTCACTCTGGCTCCTTTCATTAACACTAAAGTAGAAGAAATGAGGGGAAATTACATACCCCCAAATAAGGAGCTGTCGTGGGAATTGTCCAGACAGAGTAATTTTTCTGTTACTCAATGTGACAGTGGTAGTCACAATTCATACATTAGGATATCAACTCTCTTCACTGTGCAGGTTCTTTTTCTCTTGTCAGCCTGATCTCAGCACTGGCCTTTTCATTCATTTACATGCAGCAATGGTTTAGAACAGAGCAGTGGGTCCTTTACCCGGCCCCATAATAAATACAAGCGGTTGACAGTACAGAGAGATGTAACGAGGGGCTGTTTTTTTTTCTTCTTCTCGGGAGAACTGTGATATATAAACTTGATCTGTGTGTATGTGTGTGTAGCACGCACGCACACAGCACTTTATGGAGTTGTTTATTCTCACAGATTTATAGAGCACAGGGCCCCTCACGGCGCTCTGTTAGAAGATGCAGGAGTAATTCCTGCAGAAGGCGGATAGCAAAATTGTACCTGTTGCAGCTGTCAGAACTCCAATGGAAGTGAAGTGTTATCTTGACTCAAAATCATTTCACACGGGCCTTTCAAGCATTTTTCCCTGGCTCTACTACATGAGGTAGCAAACAATTGTCAGGGCTGTAGTCCTGTCTCCCCTTATATATGTGAATGAGAAAACGGAAAGAGGGAAGAAGAAATGATAGTAGAAAAAGAGAGGTAAAAAACCCACAGAGGATTGAAGGTGCATGGCTTGTCATGAAGATCTTGTTGGTCTCTGTTGCCCTGCACCATGCACAATGATTTACACTGGTGCAAGGAACCTATCCTTTCCACTAGAAATAAGCCTGCCAAATGGCAAAAGTCTTATTGACTTCAGCAGCAGCAATATTGTCCCTACAAGCTTAGCCAATTGGGCTTAAGAGATAAGCCTGTTTTGGAAACAATTATTAGGAGCTAAATTGTGCCCTCATATACCCATGTACAACTCCCATTGATGTCAATAGAAGCTTTATGTGCATACCTGAGAGGAGGAGTTGACCGTCAGCTATTTCAATTTCATTCTTAAAAAGAACTGATTCTATAAAACCCCAGGTTGGTTGTGCACATTTGACTTGGGAATTTGGCTTTGCAACAGAATTTTCTTCCATTGTGAATGTGGAAATCACCAGGCAATTCCCTTACAACGTGACTTGTTTAAAATTTGCCAACAGTACATTCCTTTCTTACTTAGTTAAAAAAAAAATGTTTCTGGTTAGAATAAAGGATCAGACACCAGATACTGATAGCAAAAACAAAGCATTCTGTATTTGCAACTTAAGGTAACTTATCAGCTGCTTACAAATGTATACATATAGCTGCAAGAGACAAAAGTTCCAAAGCAACTCCCGTTAAAATCACTGGCAAAAACTCCCAGTGATTTTTAATGGCAGCAGGTTTCAACTTGGAAGTAAAATACAGTGGAAAATACTTATTAGGTAAGGGCTAAGAATGGTAAATTCCATTTGATTAAGCATGCTAACTTTAGGATTCTTACAAATACAGGTTTGGCCTAGAAATAGAACCAGATATGGTATGAGACTAGCCTTTCTAGTAATATTTCCATTACTTTTTTTGCTTTAGTGAGAAATATTGGAAAAATTATGCTTTTTTGCTATTTCTGTTTCTGGTTAATGCCAGGTAATACAGAGAGTGTGAAAATGAAATTGAAATAACAAAACTCTAAAGCTAATGTTTTGAGCTCTAAAAATGTTTATTGGGCTTGAGTTTGGATTGAGAATTTGGGTTCAGCCATTTTTATCTTATTTTTATCCAGACATATATGCCCACTGTTAGAATATATGTGGTCATTAGATCATGGACATGAAGTCAAACTGCAATGCAATTACCTTTCTGAAATATTTGGGGAACCAACTGGATATTTGAGTTATTTTCCACACATAACAAGGGCCAAATCCAAGTTCCTTTGAAGTCCATTTCAAAACTTCCATTGAGTTCATTGGGACCAGAATATCAAATAAAACTTCTATTAGTAATAAAAATGTGTGTGTCTGAGAGTGAGTGAGAGGAAAGCTGATAAACTTTAATGTGGCACAAATCCACCTGTATTAAGTGGTGAACAGGCCTTATTACTTCTGTGAAGGCATTGCAAAACCAGCCTTTGGTTAACTTGTTCCCTTTTGTGATCTTTTAGATACAATTGATGATTTGCTTTAGACATAGTTTAAAAAGTTCTGTTGTAAATAGCACAAGTGCACCTTGGAGTGAATGTGTTCTGAATACATTATGCAGCTGCCATCAGCCATCTTTCACAACCATGATGGTGTGTTGCACCCCTGTGGTATGGGAGCCATCCAATGATAAATTTGCCACTGGTGTAAATAAGTGCAACTTTGGGGGCTTCTGTGGATTTGTGTTCTCTTCCTCAAGAAGTGGATTTGGCTTGCAGGTTCTAAGGTGGCCATCTGAAAAAATAATCTTGTCGCTTCTGAAGGTGTTTCATTTTCATAAATCTAGACACACAGATATACCTCTAGCTAAGCTAAGTAGAACTCAAAGCATAAAAGAGAGAGGAAGGAAGAGCACACAAATCTCCATAAGCCCCAGGTACTTTTTCCTAGGTTATCTTTAAATGCAGTACTTCCCAATGTTGTGTACATGATTCATAGCAGTGTGACAGTGGAGGGAAGAGTTTGTACTTTCATTCCAGTTCTGATGGGTCCATTTGGTTTTTTTCTTTGCAGAGAATTGTACTGAAGTAGAAAATGAAAGCAAGTCTGATTGCTCTTGGCAATGACCAGAATTTAATCAGGTGATCCCCCCCTCTCATCCCACCTTTTCTTTGCCCTAAAAACCATAAGAAGGTAGCCCCATTTCTTACCCTTCCATACACCCCATTTAATCAGTTGTGTGTATGCGTGTAGACTTTACTTTACAAATACCTTATGTATAAGGCCCCATGTAAATCATGGTACAAAACACTGCCAGGTATCATGGATTCTTCATGCCCAAAGGGATTTTGTATGTGGAGTATTGGAAAGGGACAAGAAAGCACTGTTCAGATCATTAAAGACATACTTTATGTTTCTTGGCATTGATATTGCTAATGAAAATCAGCTTATTATTATGACATTTTGAATTTGAATCTATGGCAAGGAACAAATGAAAAGGAAGCGTTCTTTAGAACAGAAACAGAATTCCTAGTGATGTCAATGGGTGTAGCATCAGGCCCAATGCTTTAATGGGCAAAATTCTTCTCTCAGCTCCACTAGAAATCTCTGCTCTGGTTCACACGTGGCTCTCTCATTGACATCATCAACGGGAGCTCCTCACATGCAGAGAAACCGGAGTATAAGAGGAAATGTTAAAAGAGGATTTTGGCCCTTTTGTCAGCAGTTGGTACTGAGCTATCCAAAAATATAACTCGACTCTTTAGATTTCATATAGACACACAACCGTAGAGGAATAAACGCATCTAATGCAATATTTCCACAGCAAACATAGGACTTTGTGTTTCTTTTGTGACTTCTGTGATATTGTGATCTATACGGGGCCTTGCTCATGTTACATTTTCTGACCTCATACAAGCACTTAAAGACTTTGCCAGGCCTGAGTCAGTCTGTTGCACATTGATGTATATCAAGTGGCACCCACTGAATTACCTCTTCTACTTTCCAATGTGGTTCACTTGTACATAAGTGTAATGTCAACTTGTTTACAGGTTATTTTGTGCGTAATTGTAAAAAAAAAAAAAAAAAGCAGTTTTAACTAAAAGTTTAAAGGAATCAACTTTACTGGAAGGTGTTTAAAAAATGAATGTGCTTAATACAGTATAGACATCATTGATTATGGTCTCACATGAATGCATGTATCTCCATGTTGTCAGTCCCCACCAGTGAGGTTACTTGGCAATATTCTGCAGTCTGTGAATAGCAAATATACATAAATTACTGTGACTCTCTAGCAAATATAACTCAGTAACTGTTTTTACTGTGGTATGTAAAACATGTAGCTTTTAGCCTGCTGTATTTCCCTGTTAAAAATAAAATCCTGAAAGAAAGAGATGCTTGGGGGGGAGATACCTGTGATCCGAGAGTAGTCATTCTTGGAATGGCATCTGCTAGACATATCTGGTCCAACTACTAGACAAACTGCCTATTTACAGAAGCAGTGGGTCTTCAATGCTAGATATAATTGTAACTATTACCATGCTGCCTTAGCTGCACTTCTGGCAGAGAAACATGCGGTTTTGTTTAGAATCACTAGCAATGAAGAGAGCAATTAGATATTAATAGCTTCCCTATACTGTTTTAGCCTTTATACAGTAGTCTAGCAAAAACATACAGCTATCAGTATTGTGAAATTGTGTGGCTGAAAATCTGCTACTACTTTGTGTCTCACCATTTAAAAAAAACATTTCATATACATTGTAATGGCACTAATCATAATAAATCATTTGATATCATTTAGTTGTCATATATAAAGATGTATGCATGCTGACATGTTACACTATAATTTAGCACCAGTTGATGTTAAAGTTATGTCTTAGATTGGAGATAATTCCCCTTGAACTCTGTTGCTTCCTATTTTAGTTTAGAGATGGGCCAAAAATTACAGCTCAGCGGATATGGCAACTTATTTACTACCTGCCTATCCTTCTGCATATGTTTTTTTTCTGATGCCACTGCTGAAAGTACTGTCATCAAAAGCAGCACTTATGGGAGTGACCTCATCTCATCAGAGATATGGACTACCTGCTACTGTGATACTTCCACTGGGAAACTACATGTTACAGCTGGAACTGTGAGAGCTTAGGAAAGGAAAACATCTGAAGAGGGGGATATTTATTTTTCTTCTGTACTTTTTAATATGGCTTGACAAAGAGTCTTCACTGAAGACAATGGATGATTTACAAATGGGGGAAATGTAGGAACAAAGGAAGGGAAAGGCCCATAAGGAGAGATGTGATACACAGAAAACGGAACAGCTGTGGAACGTTCTCTGTGTCGGGTCTCCTTGTCATCCACCCAAGGCATGTGTCACATTCCATAGCTGGATCAGCAATGCACACTAGTGTTCAGCTGTGCATAAGAGCAGTTAGATCTTTAGAAGGTTTCTCCCCTAGGTGCTGCAAAGATAGAAGGAGAGGGAAACTGTTGGGGGGCAAGTGGGAACTATTTTTAATCCTTTCCCACAAGAGCCTTTTGCATTTGAACAGCACACACAGTTTGGGATTGCTGTCATATTTTTTCCCCTTTCTGCACAGCTGTCTAGTGGATAATTGGATCTCAATCGTGGTATATTCCTAATATTCTCCAGTCTGATTCTGATCTCACGCTCCACTGATGTGACCCCACTGACTCACTCTCAACTCATATAGTTCCTAGTGCAATTCCAGTTAAGTACCACAGCTGCAAACAATCTAGATATGAAAGAGGCAGGAGAAAGGTGACAGTTATGCACTGGTGTTGCTGAGTTTTTCAGATAGTTATTTATCATTGATACCTTGCTGATCTTCAAGGACAGTTCCTGCTGATGGCTAGTTCTTGAGGGATGCTGACAGGATCCAGAATCTGCAGGGCTCTCTGCAAATAGTGTGTCCCAATGGAAGAGATTTGGCTACTGTACAAAATCCACACAAGCATATGGAAAGCAAAGTGTTTTTGGAAGTTAAATGGTCTCAGATGGTCTGGTGTAGTGCAAGTGTGGTGCACTGCACTACTTTGTATGTTACACCATATCCTGCCAAGCCTTTGTAACTGGCAGCCTACACAGGACCGTGGCTTGGTAGCAATATGGGCCTGATGATCTGACTTATCTGTCCCTAACTTATACGATCTGTCACATTATTGCTTTGTGTTATCTGCTCTGTATCAGTTCTGTAGACCCAACAATGTGGGTTTGGTGGCCTTTAAATTATTTCCTTTGTGGTTTCCAATAGCCATTATAGATCTCAGCTGACTTTTTTCTAAACTAACCAACTACTGTATGGGGCCGAGGCGATGGTGTAGAATGCAGAAAACAGGCAGGAAAAACTGTGAGGAAATGTTGGTAGACTGTGATGCTGTGAAACGAAATCTCGGACCAAGTGGCCAAACTGTCAGTGTGAGGCTAAGAAGTCCACCACTGTTCACTTGCTTCATGGCTTCATGTGCAGTTTCCCAGACAACAGCTGTCCACAGTCAGTCTTGATTAAATCAATGATCCATGTTAGTAGAGATGTAGGATTAGCGTAAGGCAGTGATTTTGAAAATACTGCAGCAGCTGATAAAACGATGCAGATAGCACAGAAAATAAAGAGGGATGTGACTGGCCTGTATTAAAGCTGCATATATAATTGTATAAATAACCATTTTCCCAGTCGACTTCACTTTTCCTTTCCAAATAGTGTTCATCAAATGGAACACTCAATGTTTCTTCTTAGTAAACATAAAGCAAATTCTCCTAGGCATAGCACTATGTTGTGAACAACTATTTTGTAGTTATAAAAAAACAGATATTCTGATTGATTAAATGATAAACTGCGACACATCAGATGTCCTGAAAGAAGCCTCCTGGACACCAGGATATCATCTAAAAAAATGGAGCAGGCTCAGTAAAACAGGATTGCGTGGCCACTTTTAGACCTGGCCAGAGGACAACAATTTCATTTTGCAACAATTTGCGTAGTTTCAAGATATATTTTTGGTTCACATTACAATGAAAACAAAACCTTACAAACATTTTTGGCAACATTTCGGAATTGCATCAAAACATTGGTTTGCAGTTGAAAAGGTCGGGTTTTTCATTTGGGTCTCTCCCTAGTCAGAAGCAACTAGAAAACACTGGAGCTCAGAAAACCTTCCTATTGAAAACTTTGTCAAATCAAAATGTTGTGGCTGCAATGAGACAGCATATTTTGACCAACTCTAGTCCCTTTTCTTAAATCCCATTTAGTCGTAGCAGTCAGTGATCCCTCAGAGTTCAAGGATGATTGTTTTCCAGAAATCCTATTTAAGAGCTATTTTAAAGTGATGCAAGGCCTGTGCAGGGCTTCTGCCTGGGACTGGATTTCAGACAGGAGTGAATTTCATCTATGGAATACATGATGAACCTCTTCATTCATACCCACCAAAGTTCCTTTAAGACTTCTGAGTTCTTGAGATCTCATTGATGACCACACCAGATCCATGTGACTTTCATTGACGTATAGGTCATATGCACAAAGACAAAAGAACCCCCTCAGGGACTGAATGTTTTAGTTTCACAAAAGTTCTTTGCTTTCCCTTAATGTCGCAAGTGAACACAAAGCACAGTGCAGCAGAGCCTTACTAATTCATTCATTTACATTGGCTTTACTTAGTTAAGATAATACTTGATTATGTTTTAGTTGGTGCTTGGTGTATATTTTGCAAAAATGGTGCTGGTATATAACTGTGTCATTGCTACCAAATCTTTGTTAAGATGCATAGAGAGACAGTCATATTTTTTTTATGTGGATTATGCATTAGCAAAATGCATATTAGTGAGGTTCGGCTGTGTGAGTAAGGAACCTCCAGGAGAAGAAAAGAAATGAGTTGTTGTGATAATTCCCTTCACTGCTCACAAAAAAACCAGCTCTTCTTCTGTACTGACCAGTGATGTAAGGATGAGGCACAACCAATCAGGAGGAAAAGGAAACACTTTGAAATACTCTTTTGTGATTCAACCCACTCTCTGCCTCTCTTCTTCTTTCGACCCCTCCAGTGCACATGTAAAAAGCCCTTACACTGGGCTCTTTGCAGCTTAATCCAACTCTTCTTCACTCGTTCAAACACTGATTCTCAGAGAAGGGGAAAATAAAAATACATTTAAAATTGCTTCTCTGGATCTTGTGCCCTGTTCATACACCTCTGCCATCCGTCCCCTTCTCAGCTCTACTGATGATCAAGCATTGGCTCTTACTTGGTGTCCTGGGGAGGTTTCAGCTGGTCCATTGGCTACTATGTAAAGACCATTTTCATAGTGGTCTTTGATGGTGTAATTCTTAGCAGGAACTTGAGTTTTGATCTTTGTAGTGATCCTACAGGGGGTGGGAGGAGGATGGCAGGTGGATTTTATTTTCTTTAATTTAAGGCTGGTGCTAATTTATAGTGAGTTTTCAGGTTACAATCTCTGCCCAGTAGTTGGCTACAGTTGTAATCACAATCCAACTATGTGTTGTTTTGTACATGGGAGTAGAAGGTTTTTTCTTTGACATAATGTGGTATCAGCAAGTCGCTGAAGTCCACCCTATCTCTGTTTATTAAGTTGAAGTTCACCCCATCTCTATACTGTAGGAAACCAGAAGCTCAGTAATCCCAGCCTAAATCTTTAATCTTATCCTGTGCTGGACGTGAAATTATGAAACTTTATTTTAAAAGGCTGGACAGGTGTTGTGAGTGGGAGGAATAGCACTCGGAACGAGTCACTTGTCCAGATCTTTGTCAGAGGACAGGACAGCTTCCTGGAGATGTAGTGCATCTCTGACCTAGTAAATGAAAAGCTGTCGGAGCATGTATAATATGGAGATGGAGGTCTCCGACTGGAAGGCTACAGGTTAATACTTCGGTTACTCTCTCCACTCCCTGATATTAGCAAATGCCACAGGATGCAGCCTTCAGGCAGGGAAGCAAATAAGTTAACTGTCAGAACTGTCCAAAGGCTCAATGTAAATGGCAGTAAATTAATACCATGTCTAAAAGCTCAATAAAACTGGAGTGACTTAAAATCATGGAAATTGGCTTGATATAATGCACAGTGAAAAAGGATCCTTTCTAAAGATAGTGGGACTTGGGGTGGGATTGGGATGGTTTGGGAAATTTCTTCAGCTCTGAAAGGTCAGTGCATGCCCCATCCTGCAACAGCATCTTTGGCCTTCTTTAAAGATAGCAGGAACAGGGCAAAGATGGGATCTACAGCTAGGGTGACCAGATGTCCCAATTTTATAGGGACTGTCCCAATATTTGGGCCTTTTCCTTATATAGGCTCCTATTACCCCCACCCTCGTCCTGATTTTTCACACTTGCTGTCTGGTCACCCTATCTACAGCAGGGATTGCAGGGAACAGAGACACAGCCATGCCGGCTCTAGCTGGCACAAAGTGCAGCTGAAGTCTGCATCTCGCTCTCTGTCAGATTGCCATTCCTTATGAAACATAGCAGAGGAGGCAGGTTCTTTGTGCAGCCCTTCAGTGACTTGGCTGATGGTCACTATCCATTGGGTCCCTTCTGATCAATGTTTATTTGGAGGTGGCAAGAAAACTCTGTAAATACAGCAGGTTAAAAGTTGGCAAAGTAACTGCAGATCTATATTTAATTCAGCTGTTTCCCATGTTTTGTAGTATTGTTTTATTGATAAATAAAAATCAACCAAAGACCAAAAAAAACCAACAAATCAAACAAACAAAAAACCCAATAACGTGACATTGTATGTGTGACTTGGGAATGGGACCAGCTTTCTTGGTGGTACTGAAGGTATCAGGCATCATACCAGGAGGCATATTGTGCTGGAAAGATTCACGTTCCAGAGCAAGATTTAGAACAACTGAAGGAGTGACAGCTCCAGTAGAATCCAGTACATGCTGTTGCTAGCCCACCGGCAATGCTAGAGATAGTAAAGCTGCTTTGCTTTACTTCCTACTGAGTCTTATAATTTCAGTTAAAGATTCCCAGTGATTTGAGAAACAACATTTGGCTCTGCCTAGCTCACTGTATCCTTCTCTAAGGCCTGTTGTACATTGGGATTTGTCCAGACTGCAGCGACTGGTGGCCAGTTGCTTTGGTAGAACTCCCAGTGAAACTCTTATATGTAGCTGATGCATCTTAAAGACTAACAGATTTATTTGGGCATAAGCTTTCATGGGTAAAAACCCCATTTCTTCAGATGCATGGAAGAAGTGGGTTTTTGACCCATGAAAGCTTATGCCCAAATAAATCCACTCATCTTTAAGGTGCCACTGGACTCCTCGTTGTTTTTGTGGATATAGACTAACACGGCTACCCCGCTGATCCTTGGTATTCATTCTTTCTCTTCCAGAGGCCAAACCCATCTGTTACTCACTATTCCCCTTTCCCACCTAGGAAATGAGCTCTAAAATTATGCTGTAACGACCTAGGGGTAACAGCAGGACACTCTTCTCATTCCCTTGCTCATTTGTAGACCAACGTGTCTAGGGAAGTAGATTTAATGGTCTGATTCTCTTTTTTTTACTCATACATTTACACTGTGCAATCAGTTGATTTCAGTGGATTAACTCCTGATTTGCACCAATTGAAATGACAGCAATCAGCTGTGCATCTTATCCTGGGGCCACGATTATTCAAGTCAACACTTTAAGATCTTGCACATTTGTTGCCGATAGATCATTAGTCAAGTAATGTCCTGTCATGGTAGTACACTGAAGTCTCAGCACTCCTGCTAGTTCATTAATTCTTTCTTACAGTCACCAGGAAATGCTTACAGATGGGCTGCTTCAAACACAGCAATCTCTAGAAGCCATTTAAAGGCACAGTAAACATTTCCCTTACTCCGAATAACCTATAATTTCTGCAACATCTCTGTGTTGGAGTAAAGCAAATGGACCAGGTGACTTTAGATTCCGTGGCCTTAGTTTTGCAAAAGCTCTTGTGATTTTTGGGTATTCAACCTCTGCTAGCTTACAGGGGACCTGTTTTTCAGAGGTGAGATGCCCCTAGCACTGTTGAAAATTGGGCATCTTTAAGTTGCTTGAAGGTGGGAGCCCTCAAACAGAAGCATGAGTTACTTTAGAAAACTTAGGAATTATAACAAGACCTCAGAGTTGCACAGATACTACGATGATGGGTATAGTACAAGAAAACAGACAAACAGATGGATAAGCAGTCCCTTACGCTTGAAGGGACAGCTCCTTCTGATTCAGCAAAGCCCTCAGGAACATATTTAAGACCCTGCTTGCACATCAAGGCACTTAAATGTTGTGCTTAACTTTAAGCATATGCTTACAGTCCATTGAAATCAACAGATAAAGGACTGCACTCCCTGCCCTTAGAAATCCAGCACCTTTAACAAGACACCAGCTGACCAAAAAAATACCAAACACTCAGCGTGTTCCTTCTTAATGCCATCTAGTCAGGGCCATGCCAGTGGCATTGAGCAAACGTTCTCATCATTCTGCTAGAGACAATGTTTGCTAACGTAACTTAGTGCTTCAATTTCCCACACCCTTGTCAGCAGCCATCTAGTAAGGATGTTGCCCCTTGATAGCTCTCCAATTAAGACTTAGGGATGGGATGTTAGCACAAGTCTTACACCTCGCCTTAATGCACTCAAGGAGAATGAATTCCATATTTGATCCCAAATTTCTATTTCCCATTGGACAGGGAATTTTTTGCATGCCCAAGACAAGGTTGTGAAAGCTGCAGCCAGGAGGGAAGAGGGGAAGAGAGAAGACACTAAATTCTAAGAAACAGGTTGACATGCTATTGTGAAATGCAGTACCATGTGGTGTGAGGTAAGAGCTTCTGTGTACTATCTGGGAGCTGTGTGCTGACAACTTTAATCCTCCCTTTGGGAATCGCAAGCTCTTTCTCTTTAACAAGGTCATTGTTATGGAGGTTCCTTGCTCCTCTTGTTTAACAGGAATCCTTCAACCACTAATTCCTGAATTCACTCCATATATGTACACAAGTTCTACGCACAATACCGAGTTCCCCACTCTTCCATCTCGTTAATACGGCTGCCACAATATATGGACATCAGAGTGTGAGTCACCCTCTAAACCCTGGGTAACATCTGGGAGCACGCAACTGGATGATTTTTGCCCCCTGATTTGCTTGCTTTGATCCTGACTACCATGCATTTCTTTGCCTCCCCTCTCCACCTCCACCCTCTCTGAGTCACTGCCAAAACAATCTCAGACTCTGGATATCCCAGTACATCTCTTATTCCAGATATCCTCCTAGACCAGGAAAATTGCTTCCATAAACGAAACCATCATTAAAAACATCTAATAAAAAACCAGAACTGTATCCCTTCTTTTCACCAGAGCTGGCAACACAATGACACAGCAGACTCACTTTATTTGAAAAATGAAATATGTGTCTAATCCAAAAGGAGTCTGTTGAAATCAGCTTGCACATTTCAGTGTAAGTTTCTCTGTAACAAATATAGCGATCTGCTGTGATTACTCTGGGATCACCAAGTTCAGCCAGGAGAGAAATAAGGGTCTGAAAATGAAACATATAAGCACTTGTCTTATTTTTGGTAAGTGAATGGTTCACAGCAGCAGATGTAAAAGTGACCCTGAGATGAGGCATTCCAGATTTATTTATTAGGTCTTGCAGGTTTAAGATGAGAAATTTATTGAAAGGACTTCAGATATGTGGTTGCGTATCTCAGAACTGAATAGTAATGTTACTGCATGTGAATTTTGAGAAGTATACCACATATTCCCATTGATGAGACTGCAGCTATGACATCTGATAGGAAAATGACCCGCTTACGGAGACTTTCACCACTTACAGTGAGATATTAGGAAAGTTTCTCAGCTAGAACAAAAACAATGCCAACAATTTAAATAAAATTTCATTAGGGGGAACTCAGGGAGCTGTAATGATATACAGTCTTTTCTCTGAGAGTAAGTCCTTGCTTTGAATCCAACTCTAGCATTGACTGAAAGTCTATGCCATCTGATAGCTGGTGCACTAGGTACATGAAGTTTGATTTCAGTCTAGTTTCTAGTGGACAAATATCTATACCATATAAATGTTTGAGCTGGGCCTGTGATGTTGCTATCAGTGTCTTCCCTGATTGCATAGTCTAGACCAGGACTTAGAGAGATCCAGTGTTTGTGTAGCAAAGTGGTCATCAGGGGGTTAACCAGGTTACTCAGAGTCTTATGGGTTGGGCCCATTTTCCACCTGTTCCTTTTTCCTTAGGGGATGTTTCCTCCCTCCACTCCCTGTTTGTTATTTAATTGAATAGAGCAGCACTTCCCTCCTAGTCTGCAGAACTGTAGATGCAGTGAGTAGAACAAAACTTCCTTGTGCACTGAGTGGTCCTTTACAAAAGTTGCATACATATTCTTTGAACAAAAGTAACTAAACAGTTTAACCTTTCCAGACACTATCTAGGCAGCCCATGACTCAGCTGTATGAATTAACAGGAGATTCTTTACTGAGGCTGCTGGATTCAGATGGACCCTGTCACTCTTTCTGGCTCCCTACCTTCTTGACTAGCTGAAGAGAGGAGCTAGGGGGACAAAAAACTACAAAGTCCATTTGAATCTAGCAGCTTCAATAAAGAATCCCCTTTTTATTCATTCCAGTCAAGTCATCTATTCTCTGGTCTGTTTTGAGGGACACTACAGGGTCTGAACCAAAGCCTCTGCGCTGACGTTTGAAACCTAGAATTGAATTTCAGGACATATCCCAACTTCCTACTGTACAATATATCTAAACACAACTTTCAGGTGTGTGGATTAGAAATCCAGATATGAACAGGAACATTCCCAAATGTGGAGCTGTTCAGACTGAGTATTCAGATAAGGCTCATATAGAAATTGGTTGGAATTCAGAGCCAAACGAGGATCTGGATCAGGATTTTGGATCAGGCCCCTCTTTAAAACCATAAAATAAAACAACAAATACAGTTAAAAATTATACTAATTGGCACCATTGTTGACAGCTTACCAGGTAGGTCATGGGCTTAGTGTCCATGAACAGCCCTCGCTTTTAGAAAGATTTCTCCAGCCCTCTCCAGGGCAGGCTGGATGATCATGATGGTCCTTTATGGCCTTAAAGTCTATGGGTAAGACACACTGATGGAATAAAGTGCTGCTGCCTGTGCTGTACTGTTTCTGATCAGCGAGTCAGCACCTTTTAGAAGCATTGAAAATTCAGTCTAAATATTAATATAAAAATACCACACAGACAGGCAGCATGACGGAATGAACTGAGTTCTGGCCTGAGAGTTAGGAACTCCTGAGATCTAATCCCTGCCTTTTCTACTGACTCTGTGTGTCCTTAGACAATTCACAGAGGGACACATTTTCAAAAGTGGTCTGTTATTTTGGGTACCATTGTTTTTGGGTGTCTAACTTTAGATACATTGGGTCTTATTGTGACAGAGTGAACTGTCATGTGCGGGGAGGAAACAAATCCTCAAGCAGCTGATTCCACTTTAACCAATCCACTCAGAGGCTGCTGGGAGTGTGTGTGTGTGTGTGTGTGTGTGTGTGTGTGTGAGAGAGAGAGAGAGAGAGAGAGGCTGAAGCAGCTCCAGAGAGGGGTCAGAAGGAGAGGTAAACACCTTGGGAAAAAGGGACAAGTCTGGGAAGAGTGGGACACCAAATCCTCTTTAGAAAACTTTGGACTTTACTCTACTTATGGGGAAATGGGACTAAAGTAGAGATGATGATCAACTAAATACTGATACCCCTTTTATAAGTATTAACAACATTCTCTCCTATTTTTGCTACTTCCTTCTCCCCCTTTTTTCTCTGTGGTCATCAGGACTCACCAGGTAATAGCTTAATGACACTCATATTTCGAGAGGGCTGAGCTTTCACAGGCCCCCTTGGGTTCGACTGGGTGTGAGTTAGATGAACTCATGTAAATGCCTGGATGTTCCCAAGCATTGTGCAAATTTCAGATTTTGTTCAAAATGTCAGCGTTTCCAGGAGTGACCGTAGGTTTTTTATGGCATAAAGAGTAAAATTGCACATTGAAATATTCGGGATCTACGCTCGCCCTATCTGAATTGTACATCAGGTTTACAATTTCATTTAGATACTGTACCCTGCTTCGTTTTCTGCCCTTCACTGTTGAGTAGCAGGGTTCCCCCCTGAATTTTTTCCCATTGTACACACCGTCAGGCCCTGTGGAACTATCCCCACTGCAGCCACTGGCCCCAGAACTTTGCCCACTGAATCTGCATCGTGCTCATCCCTTGCCTTCCAGCCTAGCCCATCCAGCTGCAGTTTCAGTCCCCATCCCTGAGAGGGGACCTGGGCAGCTGGGAGAGGGATGAGGTGTAGTGTTATGGTGTGCTATTCATAGTTCCATCCCACAGGTGCATGCTAGTCAGTGATGGTTGAAGTCAGTAGCTTGACACTTGTGTACCCACAGTTTTGAATTGGGATCCTCCAGATGAATAGATCTATTGAAAGGTAAGATAGTAATTGTGACGATTACTTGAGGAAATGTGAAAATTTAGAGTGTTGGGGGCTGGTAGCACCAGGACATATTTAAAACTTTTCATGTCAGAAATTTTATCTGTGAACCCTTTGCTTTTCCACAAAACTATAAAAGGGCAGAGCCTGGTGAATCATATGGAACCGGGACACAAGAAAATACTAGACTTCAAGTAGAATCCTGACCCCAAATTTGGGGTAGGAGGGACCTGGATCTGATTTTTGGATTTTGATCAGCTATTAAATTAAGGAGTTAGGCTGTTCCATTTCCAGGTTGGGAGGAAATACCTCAAGGAGAGTGGCTTTTTAAGTTGTTCTTCCTTTCATGGACTTGTCTTCAGGAAGTAGCATTCTCAGATGAGACAGAGCGACAGCTCTGAAATTTGGGTGGTGCAAGCAGGAGGGAGGCCCAGCTGGTGGGGGAAGGATGGTATCTCAACAAAGGAGGCATAGAGATAGAGTGAGAGGAGAGATGGTGAATTATGATTTCAAGGAGAGAGAGGAAATATTAAGACACAGCTGTAGATGGGGAGAGAGAGACTCCACAGATGGAGACGGAGATAGGGACATGGGAGAAAAAGAGATTCTATTTGTGCTAGGAGTGGATTGTGAGTGACACCAAAGCTATCATTCTCGTGACCCCACTCCTGTGAATGATGGGGGCTTTTCATCATTTGTCACAGAGTTTTTAACACTGGAATCCATGTGTTACTTGCGCCACACTGGAACAAAGCAGCTTTTGCTCCTTTTAAGAGTAAAGGACAAAAATAGTTTAACTGGAAGTAAAAAGGGCAGTGTGTCCTTAGGTTGATTGATATATGGGGTTCTGTACACCCCTCTCAGGAGTGCAACTGCAAGAGACTCTTGCAACGCTGTGTAAAGCTCACATTTTCTTCACAGCTGGAGAACATACATTTAGCATAAAAACAATAATCCCACATCTCTGTTTTGACAAATGGTATGTGTGAAGCTACCAGTGAACCTGAAACAGTCAATTTACTAACACAAGCTAGCGGGTTGCATCATTGGGAGGGTCTTTGCACAGCTAGTTTTCTCTGTGATGGGAAGTATTAAAGCTAAAATGTTCACACTAACTGTTCTCTGTTGGTTATATTTTAATCTGAAAGAGACAGATACGGAAACAGTTCTCCTTATACTCTCTGATTCGGTGTAGTAATGAGCACTGAAACCTCTCTGAGCTGTCTATGGTGTTTACTACATACCATTTCTTTAGCACCTTACATGCAAGGCTCTGAAACCAATTAAAAAAAAAGTAAATCCTATGGTCACCCTGCAATTTAGGTTAATATTGCTATCACCGTTTTCCAGATGAGGCAATGGAGACACACAAAGAGTAAAACCAACATTTTCATGATTGGCAACTAACTTTGAGAGCCTCAACTTGTTATACCCTCATCCTGGTTTTCAGAGCACCTTTAGCTCCATCTGAAGTTAATGGCAACCGCAAGTGCTCAGCTCACCTTTGGCCTTAGGTGTATCATGTTGGGCACCCAAAATTGGTGGACACTGTGGCGGAATCAGAAATAAAACTGAGATCTCCTGAGTTCTATTGCAATGCTTTTAAACAGGACTGTCTTCCCTCCTAACGTCTTGTTTAAGTCAATGGGCCAAATCCTCAGACATGCTGGGCAGCATTCTGCAACAGGCCCTGTATTTAGTGAGGTCAAGCAGTGCTGGATGAAGGAAGATTCCCCTGGAAGGTGGAGCATCTCTCTGAAAAATAGCAAAAAGCCAAGATGAACGACTATGCCCTATCATACATCGGTGTTCATGAACCAAGGCAGTGAATGAATAATAGATCACTTAACTCCAGCTATTCATTCTTCCAGCTGATGGCTCTCTGGACACACACTACTTTCCCTGAGCTCATCTGAAATGAAAGAATAAAGCGTAAACCCCGCTTTGTAAACTACACCAAATTGCAGAATTTAAGCAGCTAACTGACTGAAAATTAATACCCCAGTCTCACTCTTATTTAAGTCAATAGCAAAGCTCCCATCGACTTCAGTGAGAGTACGATCAGGTCTGACATTATTTGCTGTAGATGCATCTTGCACATTAGAGCAGATTGTAACAGGATTATTGGTGTGATATTGATTCACAGAGCAGGAGTCTTCATCTGTGATAACTTCACTAAGCATTGACAAATCATCCCCAAACGCTCAGCATTTTTAAAGCATATCAGGCCAAACAAAATAGGGAGTAATTTAGCTGCAAGTAGATTAGCTGGATACCAAAAGAAAGCCTTTGAAAAATGGTTTCATCACAGGCGCATTAAAACCATTGAAAATATTAATACTATAAACATGTTGTCTGTGGTATACATTTTGCATTAGAGATCTGTTATATTAACAAATAATACTTGGCATTAAATTTTAATTGTGCCACATGTTTATTCGTAGGCCTTGTAAGGCTTTATAGAGAGGTGCCTCCCTATGCTTATCTTACAGAAGGGGAAACTGAGGCACAAAGATTTGAATAACTTCCATAGGGCATAAGAAAGTCAGTGGCAGAACTGGGAATAGAATCCATTTCACCTTATTCTCAGACCTGCTGGACCATCCTTCCAAATGTAGAAACCATTATTCATGACTTTACTAAAGCATCACTTGGTATTATTGCTGCACCCTGATTAGATGATGACTGAAAATTTTATAAACAGGTTTGAATAAAGTCCCTCCCATTCTCACAAGTAGCTGTGCTCATCTGGTGTGAATATACCTTGGAAGAGATGGTTTGTTTTTTAAACAGTACCTAGCACTATTGGGGTCTTGGGCCATTACTTGGGCTTCTAGGTGCTACAATGATACAAATTCAGAATAATATATTCCCACGGGTAAGCAGGCCACATTCATTGTCTATGAACATTCTTGCAAGCCCCGCCCCCCACCCCACCCCACCCCACCCCCCCAACAAATCTCTTGTATGAATAGCCAAGGGAAACCAATGGAAAAGTCAATGAAGGAAAATTCAAGGATTTTCCCAAGTGAATGTTCACAAATCCCTTTCCCTCCCAGTATTGCCTCAGCTCTGGGCTGGACGACAAGCTCCACAGTATCTCGTGAGTTGCAGGCTACAGGTAGCCCACTCTAAAGTGGATGCAGAGGAAAGATGCAGATGAACAGAACACTGGCAATCACTCTGCACAGAACTCTGGTTCTTTCTTGCTGCTGCTGAGGTTATTTCAGTGTCTAGCGGTCAATCAGCTACATCAACAAAAATGACTGAAGGTAAGTGTCCTCATCAAGCGAACTGAGACAAACAAAGCTAATCTTTTCATTCCAGACTTTCACCCCGCAAGAAGAAGGTGCCTTTGGCTTTAAAGGAGAGAAATGAAATCCTCCTAACATTATTAACTTCTGCCTCCTCCCCCCACTCCGCCTTTCTGTTCCCTTGCTTATAAATTGTGATAAAATGAAGATAAGCTAGAACAACAGATGAACAATAAGAGATAAAGGGCTTCAAGCAAGGAACAGACTATACACATTGATTTCAAAGGAATAAGTGACCTTGACTGCACCTTTGAAGACAAACCAATTTCATTCTTTTATTGATTCACATCCCAGAAATCAAATATAATACAGCCTGTTATTAAAATAGCTCCTTTGCATTCCATCTATTTGCAAGGTTACCTGTATTTGTAGAGAATTTAATATGTTTTATGGCATCGTTTTCACTTTGTGACGTTGCCTTCACATTATCAGTCTTGAAAATTTTTTTTATTAAAATGTCCCAGTTAATTACAATTAAGATTCAGCTAAAATAGCCAGGATTGTACAATTTTAATGTCACTCATTGTGTAACAATGATATTAACAATGCACAAATAAATGGAATCCAGGATGGTGCATTTTCATCCTACCTCAGTACTTATGTGCTTGTTTGTACCTGTAGTTGAGGTTTTATTATTTTCAGACTTAGCCCAAAGAGCTGACAGTGACACACTCATAATTATTCATTATAATCATTTATATTTTATCCCAAAATACACATTATTTTTCATTCTACCATAAGATGCTGTGGAGTGTTGTGGCAGTGGGATGTTGAATACTTGCTGTGTTCTGCCCCAGAGGTGGCTGAGTTTCACCAATGGCTGCAATGCAACATACGCTTCTTGATAATTTTGTCTATATCTACAGATAGACTGTTCACGGTATATGTTGTGATGATAGCCATGTAATAAATGTAGAGCCATGTGGTAAATAAATGTACCATTTCACGTTTAAAATCACAAATACTATTACTTCTCGTAACCACTGGGTTCCCCATAGCACCTGCCATCAAAGTACTAACCTGGCCCAAACCTACCTGACTTGTGAGATCTGAAGAGAGCTCAGCCTGAAATGGTATATGTTCCATCACTGCCATAAGTGACACTGAGTACATATGCAAAGCTGCAGTTTCAGAACAACAATAACGAAAGTGTGATCTCCAACAGTTAATGTGGACAAGTTGCTGAACTTCTACATTACAGAGTTAAACAGCTTAAGAAGACAACAACAAAAAAGCCTTTGCCCGCACATGCAGCAGTAGTAGAATTGCAAACTAAGTATGACTGAATCAATCACCACTCACCTAGGAACAATTCCATCCTGAGTGTCTTCACCTCATCCTTTTAACCCAAGTGATCTCCCATAGACTTTAGGGTGGACAAGTCTGTCTATCACACCCTCCAGCTGCTGAAGGCTGGGAAGCTGTCTATGCCTCTCTGGCTCAATCCACAGCATTTTTGTTTTGCTATCACGGAAAGGGAGGGTGGGGATTCAAGGCAATTTACTTTCGTGAGTGATGCTCCATACTGTAGATTTATCCACTCCCTTTCTGGCTCAAGATTTACACCTTACAACTGCCATCTGCACCCAGGTGACTCACCTGATGGAAACGCACACACAAAGTCCACCATTTTTTCCCAGACTGCCCTCTGTTAATCGCCTGGTGGACTTTGTCACTGAATATGTGAAGGGGAAAACAAGTGTGAATGTAGAGACAGATTGCTGGCTTATCACCTCTGGGGATGCTCCCACTTTAACATATATCACCCTGCAGAAATCAGAGAAGTCCTGTGCTCATCAGAACAATGTCCTCAGACAACCAAAACTACTGTTCACATAGCAATTCCACAACGAGCTGTCCCAAAAGCATCTTGTCTGTTTCACCTTGCTAAGTGGTTAATTAAAGATCTCAGCAGGGACACTGACTCCTTTGGTCTTTTTTCTGTTATTTTTTTGGGTTATCAGACCACACACAGATGGGCCACAGAGCCCCAAAAAACAACTCCTCCAGTCAATCATCACTAACATATCAAACATCAGAAGCAGCAGCCTTACAGTACGTTCTCTAGTAGAAAACGTCATCAGAGGCTAAAATTGCTATTGACCTCAAGAAGCACATGATTTGGCCTTCAGAAATAGAAGGGAAGGTGTCTTTAGCCAGCCTGAGCAAAGGCCATGCACATAACACCTACCCACAGGTCCACCTTTTTTCTTACCATTTTTGTCTCCTGTTGTGGCTGTCATTCTGAGATGAATTATTCCATGCCCATCTGTTGCCACTTGTTTTAACTCACTACAGATTGCAATTTAGTTCTCTTTTGGTGTCTGCAGATTTAGTTTATTGATTAGATTATCCACCGAGCAGACATTTTTTGTCATGCTCTTCATGCACGCCTCCATGCTTGTTTATGTAACTTTCAGCCTGAGCTGTAGCTCGAGTTTTTGCCTTGGGAGTCCTGTCTTAAGAGAATGGATTGATTTAGCTTAACAATATGCCAGTTTTGTCTGAAAATGACTACACAATTGTCAAATAAGGTTACACGTGGTGGTGTATTTTTTGCCAATGCTATCCTTCCATATCAGCCTGCCCAGTCAGTCCCTACCTGCTTCAGGGGAGGCTTTCAGTGCTGCTCCTGTTTAATTTTTTTAACACATATCCCTGGAGGTGGGCATTGGCTAAGTATGTCATGTCCCCTTTCTAGTGGCAGGCATAAAGGATAAGAGCCCACTACTGTTACCAGCTAGGTGAGTTACTCTCTTAGCTCAAGTGGTAGAGGTTTCTACTTTTGTTATTTGGCTGTCTGGTGTTCAAGCCCTGCTGACAGAGGCAAAGGCTTCTGCAAAGTCATGGCCCATACAATTATATGAATGTCTGTATTGATCAGGTTCAGTTACCCTGGTTAACACACTGAATAACTGTGTTGCATACTCCTCTAGTGGCTACTAATGCCTCTACCTAATGGAGTCACGCCTGTAGCTGAGAGTCAAAGCCTGGCCTGAAGATCCCATGTTCAAAACCTGCTGATGGCTTAGATTCCATTACACAGGGACCCTTACCACCGTTGTGTGACAAAATGAGAGATTTTCTTAATGTTCTGTATGAATAGTATGTGTGCCTCAGTTTCTCCTAGGTGTTGCATGTTTAACTAGGTGGTGAAACAAGGATGTTTGATCTTTCCTGCGATCTCTACAGGACCAGATGTGACTGTTGTCTAACTGCCTGGGCCAGACACTTTGTAACCTAGCAACTGAGGACTGGGGGGGCACATTCTGCAAGAAGCCAGCTGGCTGCGAGGAGTTGGAGAACAAAGAGCTGAGTTGGAGGCCGAGTGACCCTGTTTGCCCAGGAAGAAGAACAAAGAACAGAAGAGGGGCAAATGAGCGTGATTTTGGGTGGGTTGCTGGAACAGGACATTCTCCTGTTTTGGAGGTTTGGGGGGGAGAGATAGGGCTCTGTGACTGACCAAGATGGACTTTGCTGTCATTTCCTGTTTTCAGTGCTAACAAAGAACTTTTTCATGCTGTGTTCCAGACAACTAATATACCCTTCTGTTTTATAATGCTGACTGAGAGCCATTGTGGACTGTGGAAGTTGGGGGTGCATGACTCCCCTTTGGAGTGTGTGTAAGACTTCCCCAGGTACTCTATTCAGGAGGACTCACTGCAGAGAGCTCATGGTGTAACAGGGGTGCAGAAGGCTCTGAGATGGATCCCAGGAGGCGATGAAGTCAAGGTTTACCCTACTGAGAGTGTGCCCTGAGGTGAGGGGTCGTCACATTGAAGAGAGTCCTGCCTGGGATTAATTCAGAGCTGTTTGTGAGCACAGAGTCCCTGCAGCTATAACACATGGATTCTGTCTGTCTCTTTCATATTTCACCCAACCACAAGGTGCAGGCTTTTAAAGGCAAGTCATTACCGTAGGGACGCTGTGGAACCGCACAAAGCATGACGCACTACTCCGACAGCAGGTTTTCAGTTAACAGGATGTGACACAACAAGAAAGTGTGTAAAGGTTCAAGCTTTTCCTCTTCATCTTCTAAGCCTTTCACAACTTGACAATATGTACACACACAGTATAAACATTTCTCTCCTCTCTTTTCTTGGGCCAACCCTCCTGATAGGTCCCTTCAGTCATATCTTTATACCTTCTTTCATGCTATTTCTTATGATTAGAACAAGCTGCCCTGAATATAAGCCAAGGCCCTCCCTAATTTTGTTAGAGAAAGTCTTGAAAACCCACCTATCCCAAGGAGCATCCAGTTACAATGGTCAGATCTGTGACTGCCTAGGTGATACGTGCCTGTGTTGTATGTCTATCTTGCATTATATTATGAACACTTATGCATGAGCACCTCTAGGCAGGGATTGTATCTGGCCAACTGTAAAGTGCCATGCATATTTTCCAGCACTAATGATAAATAAGAATAATAAATAAGATGGTGGTAATTCGGCTAATGAGGCAATATTGAAAAAAATAGCTTGAATAGTACAATATGCTAGGAATCTTCTCCCCATTAAAATAACTTTGGGCAGTCATGTGAGTATTCCTTTCCTGTTACCTTGATGTTAGTTATCCCCTATCATTGCAGTATCTAAGGTGTCAATGGTTCTACTCATGCTTAAAATGAAGCACCTGCTTAAGTGCATTGCTGGATCATGGCCTGAGAGTTGTACATGGATTGAATAAAATATATAGAGAAATGCTCTCAGTGGGAATCTTGTGTAAGCTTGGTGTAATTTTGGGTGTAATCTTGGACTGTCAGTCGAGTGAGAGGTCAGGTCACAGCACTGCTGTAAGATTAATTGTGGAATATTATTTACAAGTGGGTCAACAAATTAACAGCCTTGTTTCCATTTAGTCCAGTACCTACAGTCATGGTCAATAAGGTTTTTTTTTTTAAAAAAAATATACTCCATAAAATACATAGCCTAATGTGCATTGCTGCAAAATGGGGATAATCCCTTCCTAATCCCCCCGCCCATGATTAATTTATGCCCCGAAGCATGAGGCTCCGTCGCGCATAGAACTTTTTCATTTACTTCTCACAGCTGCAAATGTTATTCCAGCTCCCATAAATACCTATTTTAAAAAAAATTCTGCTAAAGGGCAATGCATTTGAGATCTGATTTTTGTGACTTCCTCTAGGCAGACCCAGTTTTCATCCTGCAGCTGTATTTTAGCGCTAACTAATAATAACTTCCAAGTTAAACCTTCAAAGGAGTCCCAGATCCTGTATTTAAATTCTAGGAAAAAATTCCCTCAACTCCTTAAAGTTAATGATCTTCAGTTTCACTTCCCACATATTTCTAACCTTATAATAGCAATACACTAGAGCGTCGGGAGTTTTATTAATGTATAATCTGCTTTAATAATGCTACTGATTTTTTCTTTTTTTTTGTACTATTACAGCTAATATATGTGGTGTCATTTTTGGGGGCTATGAAGTATGGGACAATTCTTCAGTTGAACTGTATATGATGGAACAGAAAATGCATTTATGCATCTCAGCGCTTCAACCTTTGTCTAGTATAGTGCTAATGTTTTTACACTAATGCTGACACAATGTGTGACTTAAAGCAGACACAATTATCATGTCCTCATTCATGTGCTCCTCACTCACTGTATATTATGGCTTTTCCCTTTCTTTCGCAGAAGATTCCAATATTACTGGGAATAGTTAACACAGTATTGGCAAGGTGCTCCACTTTCATAGTCATGCAGAGGGTCCTTGGTTTAATGTCACTGGTGGCAAGCACTGAAGATGCACTCTGAGTGAATGCTCAGGTAAGCCAATCATAGCTGCTTTGATCACAGCATATATGGCCTGATTCACTTCTGGGCTGTTTAAGGCACTGGTGCAGGAACTGAGAAGAATTTGTCTCTCTCTCCTGTTCAGAGAATAGTGGGGATGGGTGTGAGCCCTGGCACAAGTTAGGGAAACCCTCAGAGTTGCATCTATTTGTGCCAGTATGAGGTAAGCAGGGGCATAGAATTGAGGTGTGGGGAGATAAGCATGCCCCAGTTCTACCCCTCTCATTGTCAAATCTCCTCCTCTGGTCCACCCAGGCCCTGCCCCATCCCACCCGAAGGATTGCATGGAGCTGCCAGAGCCAGCTCTTCCCTTGTGGTAGGAGCCTTATGCTCTGCGGGTATTCCTTGGTGGGGGGGGGGGGGGGCAGCACTAACTCTGTGGGCTCTTTTATATCAACTTTTCGCACTTCTCTGAGAAAGTATCACAAAGGCATTGATGATGTTTTTCTAGCAGTCCTTTGAAATTCCCAGCCTGAGCAAATCCATTCTTCGGGATTTATGTTTTGCAAGTAGACTCTAAACTATGACTAAAATAACTGATGCAGAAAAAGATGGAGGCTTTAGAGTAAGCATTTGTTTCAGTGTTACTTTTTATACCATACATTAAATAAAGAATCTCAGAAAGAAATGCACTTAGGTAAGCAGTAGTGCTTAGAACTGCAGCTCTTTGACAGGCCTGCCGGGATCATGCTATCCATCCTATTTACCCTGTGTTATTTTTCCAAAACACTGGCTTCCTTTAAAAGATAAGCACAAATTGGCTACTGTGTCATTAGTAAGGTACAGAAACAATCTTATTCCTTCTGACACTGGCTCTGGTCAATCAGTTACGACAGAAATCAAATGCTGTTTTTGTTGTAGTGCAAATGTCTAATTTCAAATTGTTTGGTGCCTACTCAGCTTTGATTGTGTCTCATCCTTCTTTGCAAGGAGCCAGAACAGGGCCCATCTTGGGATTGCATTTGGAAGCAGCACAGTAGAATTAGCTCTAAGGAAAAAGACATATAAATAAAAGTCTTGACATAGCTGTTATTCAGACAGAAACTGTGTGTGTGCTGCAAGAAAGCATCAGAGCTCAGCAGAGAAACCTGCTAGCCAAAGGAAGGACAAATCTGGCCTGCTTCTCACGACAGCTTTTGGAAGCCCTGTCTACGTTCAGCCTGCATTACACTCTTGCTCTACAGCTTTGCCAGTTCCCGACAAACATAACATTGAGTCTCAGGTTCACTATGCAGATCCTGATAAGAACATTGAGGGGAATATGGTCGCTGAGGTTAAATAGCTGTGGTCACATGATTTCTGCACATTCTGTGCTGGGGTGGGGGGTTGGCTCTGTCTTAGTATTGACACTGCCTACAGTTGTTTTCCTTTTTAAGTCAAAAGCTTGAAATTTTCAAAAGCCAAACAATGAGAAGCACCAGTTCCACTTGCCACCTAATTTGAGGAGGAAAAGTGGCCACTTGCCCAAGTGTTTTATAGAAGATACAGCCCATCAACCACACTAGCCTTTCCAATTGCAATATCTCTTTTCACCATACAAATGACTTCTGCTTCCCATGAATGCTCCTGTACCTTCTTGTCTAAAATGAGACAAGAACTATCTTTTCTCTTCTAGGGATGAAATTCTTTCACCTGCTTATCATCTGCATCCAGACCGTGACAGTTTTTGTTTGTTTATTTTGCCGCTGCTGCTGCTGCTGCTTCTTCTGCTGCTGCTGCTGGCAGAAAAACCTGACCCATAAAGTATTGTTAATGTGTTCAGAGATGCAGGGCAGCAGTGCCCATGGAGAGCATTTCAAAGACAAGGCAGGAAAAAATGGCATGATCACTTACTGTTGTTATTGGCATTACTTACGTGCATTATACTTGTGCCTAATGGCCACAGCTGAGATTCAGGGTTCATTGTACACAGGCACTGTACAAGCACATTGGTCTCACAGTACAGGATCTCTTTGCATGGACGTTGGTTAAGTAGGCCTGAGAAGGGAGATGGCGGTTTCCAGAGAGAGCAATGGTATTGCCTGTTTGGATTTGTTGGGTAACCCACCTCTTACGCAAATCCTAAACTAAAAGGCATCTTTTTATTCATTATTGCTGGAAGAGTGCAGGTACTGATCATTACACCACACAACCCATCATATTACATTACAAGTCTTACGCATTTCCCAGGGGATCATCACTCTTGGTTACGCTGAGCTGCCAGTAACTGAGCAGTACTCACTGCTCCAATCACATGTAGCAGGGCAGGGAGAAGAAGGATGGGCCAATGTTTAGGGCATTAGCCTTGGACTTGGGTAAGTCACTTAGCTTCTCTGTGCCTCAGTGCCCCATCTGTAAATTGTGAATAATAGCACTTGCCTGCCTTAGAGCAGTGTTGTGAGGATAAATATACTAAACAAGAAATGTGAAGTGCTTAGCTAATATAGTGCTGTGGCCACATAAGTGCCATAGATAGTGGTTTTGAGTCAAAACATTCTTCTTCTTCCATTTTGCAATCCACTCATATTTGCTAGATAAACAGTCATGCCAGGGTTTTCTATTTTATTTAGCTTCTCCTAATATACGTTGATTAATGTTCCTCTTCTTAGGGGTTGACAAGACTAGAGGCGATCGTTCTGAAGGCAGGAGAAAAATGTTCTGTATAGTATCTGCCTTTGTGACACATTACAGAAATAATGTTCTAAGGCTAATCTGTACTAAAAGGATTTAATATTTAACTTGCCTGCAACAGCAGTCAAGGTATAATTCTCATTTCGTTATCAAAATCATTATGAAGACCAACTTGACCTGTAAAATCTGGGAAATAAATATGGAAAGTGCTATTGATATCCCATCTATATAAAGTGGCATATCTTAGGTGTATTGTAAATGTATTGTTTGGAAAACTGTTTATTCTATGCTGTTATGTTTATGAGAATTGTCAAAGCTAGGTTAGTAACATATCAATGTAACATGTGTGTGTTCCCAACTCTGAGCCTGAAGGTTAGGACATTTCTGTTCCATACCAAGCCTGAACTCATCCTCAACCATAACATCATTCTGTCTTATTAGGAGTGAAGGGACTTGAGTGGTAAATACTCCATCCTTCAAATAAGACATTGAATGATCCTTTATGTCTGTCTTGATGGAAGCTAAAGGCGCCGTGGCAATTCTGAACAGCTGAAGAGATGACCTGGTCATTCCAAATGGCTAGTATTCTTTTTCTTTACTAAATAGGTTCCAGGGCTCAAAACACTTTTGGAGTTACTGCAGCAGTGGACCAGATCCTTGGATGTAAATCAGTGTAGCTCCACTGGCTTCAAGTTATCAACTACAGAAGAGCTTAAAAAAACCCAACTGTTTTAAAGGCTTTGCCTTCAACAGTGCTATGTTGAAATTGCCTTACTTACTGTGAGCCATTCTCTTCCTCTGTGCTCAGCTCCTCCAATTGAAATTGATGGTCAAATTTGGCTCTTTGAGATAGAAAATGATAAGGGGAAGCAGGAATTTGATAGGTATGGTGAAGTGAGCTGCATAAGTCCAAGGAGGATGACAAGCCAGTACTAAGGAGTTCAATAACCTGTGTATATATAGATATATATATTTGGACTTAAGAGTCTCTCTGTGAAAGAGAAGGGAAGGGTCTCTGGTTAGGGCACTAGCCTAGGGCTTAGGAGGCCTAGGTTTAAGTCCCTGTTCTACCACAGACTGCCTGTATCATCTTGAGCAAGTCACTGTGGGTTACATTTTAAAGGTGTTTGGGTGCTTCAAGATGCAGAGAGGCACCTAGAGGGATTTCAAAAGTGCCGAGGTACCTAACTCCCAATGGTCCTTAGTCTCCTGTGTCTCCAGTCCCATCTGTAAAATGGCACTTCCCTTGCTCCAGGGGTGTTGTGAGGATGCATACATTAAAAGATTGCGGGATTCTCAGTTACCATGGTGCTGGCTGCCATATAAGTACCTTAGATAGAAAAAAACCTCTGCTGAAACCCACTTCAGCATAGATGCTATCTATCTATCTACCTATCTAAGGTATGTAAGATTTACAGTTCTTAAGAAATGCTGTATAGTTGAGAAATTGACTGTGCACATAATATCACTGGGACAGTGAGGCTGGCAAGGTTATTAATGGAGAGCAGAATAGCAACTCTGCACTTAAACAGCAAACACACGTTCAACTGGCCAGAATTGCTCTTTCGTATGTCTTGAGGCTTTCTTTTCTTTTCTTTTCTTTTCTTTATATATATAGGGCTGAAACATAATGGGGACTGTTTCTAGTTGGCTAACTTCTGTTGGTTATCTTTAAAGTTCAAGTACAGATTTATATATATAAATAGATAAGGATGATACATGTATTAATACCTCCGAGGATCTGATGTACCCTCATGTCACCTTGGTGGTAGGCATGCTAATAATGAACAACCTTCTGTTGGTTATTTTACTTATTATACTACTGGGATTCCAGATTGGTGAGGTACTGTATGGTGCTCCAAATTTGTTCCTGCTTAACAGCTAATAAATAACATTAATTACTAGCCTTTCAGATACCTACAGTCAACTGCAGTAGCTGTTTATGACTTTTTTAAGAACAGGCCCTGTCAGAAAAACATGATTTAAACGTTGCTGTCATGCCTAAAAATTGTGCTGCATACTATAATCCTCAAGTTTTTTTCAACAGTTTTGATGGCACCTTATTTCCATAATAACAGATAAACAACCGTGTTGTACAAGACTATAATTTCATTGATTGTTCCAGGCAACATCATACACTATGTCAGCTGATGTTCCTCAAGTGATTTTTCACTAGCTTCTCAAGATGGAATGTTCCTGTATTACACTTTTTCATATTTTACATATAATCTGTTTACATGTAGTGGTCTCATAATAAAAAAGCGCCTCTAAGAACCCCATACTGATACAGTGTGATATCACATCTGTACTACCGAGGATGGGCTCAATCCACAGGTGTGCTGAAACAGGACTCAGGACACCTGGTTGGTGAGGGAGCGCAGAGGTAGCTTTACACCACCTTTCTGCTCCCCTCTTTCCCCAGGTATCATGGGTCCTGGCAGGAGGAAGGAGACTTACTAGAGGCTGAAGATCTAGCCCTGTCACTTTGACCCCAGCCCATATTGTGAGGAGGGGAGGAAAGGCTATGCTGCAACAAAATCCCTGGAGTCATCTGGACAGCTTTGACAATGTGCAATGTAGACCCCCTGGCTGATTCGGAGGTTGGTGGGTTCACAGCCTTGTTCTCCCTACTCCTTTTGTGGTGAAACAACTGCAGCACTGAACAAAAAGTCTGCCACTGTAGCTGACCACAGCACAGAACCATAACGGGAAGCTGGCATTTGCACTTCCTGCCCACTCCCCCGCTTTGTACAGCCACTCAGGGCCAGCCACACATTAGCGCTACTATAACTGTGCCTCAGTGAGCCACAACTGAGAGTGCCAAATTCAGGACGAATTGCCAAGCAATGGGGCAGATACACTCCAAGACTGGTGGCTAATCCCCCCTAGGATATACCAAACCAGCAACAAAAGTAAACTTGTGTTTCACCACACTGGCTAAAAGAAGTCATACAGGCAGTTTCCTCAGGCATTCCAGTCCTTATATTACCACCGAAAACATTAGACTTGGAGATGAATGGTTCTTTAAAACCAATCTCTTCAAATAAAATATTCTTCTGATCCCAAAGGACCAGTCACACACCCAGGTCAGTATATAATTTAGATCTTACCCAAAAATCACACTGATGCCAATCCTTTAGTATCTAAAATCTAAAAGTTTCTTTATAAAAAGAAAGAAAGATGAGAGTTAAAAGTGGTTAAAGGAATCAAATACATACAGCAAAGTTCTTGGTTCAGGCTTGTAGCAGTGATGGCATAAACTGCTGGCTTAAGGCAAGTCTCTGGTTGCTTCCAAATCATTGGAAGGACCTCAGTCTCTTGGTTAGAATGCTCCCATTGGTATAGTCCATAGCCCAGAGCTTTGGTCAGGAAAGAGGCAAAATGGAGGGGTTTCCAGGGCCTTTTATATCTTCTGCCATGTGGAGGGAAACCCATCGTTCTTACTGTGGAAAAGTACAGTAATGAGATGGTGGCTGAAGTCATGTGGACAAGTCACATGTCCATGCATTTCACCTAGTCATTGCAGGAAGCCATAACCTATACTTCAGATGGAACATTTGCAGGACAGTCAATTCAGTGTAAATGGGCATCTCCTATGGGCCATTGTCAGTTACTGTTTCTTGATGAGCCACATGTGCTGGCTAACCACCTTGTTGGTGTTACCCCAGGAGCAAACATTTGAAATACAGCTATAGAGCCAATACTCATAACTTCAAATACAAAAAAATGATACATGCATACAGATAGCATAATCATAACCAGCAAATCATAACCTTTTCACAGATATCTTACATGCCACATTTGTACAAGATTTGTTGCAAATATATAACAGTGGTTGCAACAAAGATCCTTGTGGTCATATTTCAATCTGATAACGTCACAGCTGCCATGACTTTTTATGTTTTCCAGGCATCTAGAGGTATTTCTAGAAACCATATCTAATGGCATCAGTCACCTGTGCACGCTACCAGACACTGACGGTTCAGCATGAGCCCCTATACTAATGATCACAGCCCCTAATGATCACAGTTCTCCTTTGTAAATGACGCAGTAGTAATGAGTTAGTCAATGGCTTCTGAATAAATAGATTTATTGATGCAATTTGGCTGTACATGGCTAGAATGAAATACTGGTGTGTTTATAAAATATTTACATAGCTCAATATTTTGCTTTGCAGAGATGGAATGGGAAACAATCAAACAATGTGGGGTCTTTGTCAGCGCTGTTTCACATGCCAGGTTTTTATTTTATTTTGCCATGTCCCTACATTAAGTTTTCCCTCATGATAAATTGATCCAGATCATTAGTTAATAATTATCTCTCCAGTGTAAAAATCAGATTTCTTAAGCTAGCACAACTGGCTGTGAATTTAAGATTATGCATAAGCCTGTGTGCATTTGTCTGCTCCGTATTTAAGTCATTCCACTATTCATTGAAAACCTCATCAGGACAGATAATAAACCACTTCATGAACAGATGTGCCACTTATTCATCTAGTTCTGTTATGATAATGAAGAAAATTTAATCTGGAGTGTCTATGGAAGATGATCTAAAAGACAGATTGGTATGAATAATAACGGCTCTACACTGGAATTTAAAACCTGACATGAAAAGGCAATCATTAACTACTCTACAATGCTGCCTTTATTATAGTCCAATTTTGTATAAAAACAAGCACCTCTTGGGTGTTGGACTCCACAAGGCGCTACTATTTCTACAGATGTAAATATTTTAAATTGCTTTTACTTTAAAGGAGCATAAAGGATACATTCTTTTACAGCTGGAAGCAACGTCTGACATTGCAAAATACTGAAAATATGTTCGAGAGAGATTGGAGAGTTCAGACACATTCAAGGTGAACTGAATAACACATGCAACAGAATGTTTTGTCTGAGAAATAAGCAAATGCAGGGACAAGTGGATATTTGTGAAACTATCTTGCGCTGGTCAATGATTTCCTCCATTCATTGAGTATATACATGTATAGTTGTTTTGGACATTGTTGCCTCATAAATACAGCTATTGATTCCTGTCAGGACAAAAAAGGCAATATTGCAATATAGCCACAAGACACTCACTGAATAAATGGGTATTTACAATGAGCTGAATGGAAGTATAAAAAGCTGAGCAGCTAAACACCATCTGACTCTTTGAAGAAAAGAAGCCAATATATTTAATGCTGGTGAAAAGTACCTGACTGACAACTGTGAAGAATAAAGAACAGGCAAAGCACAACCTATGGCAGTGCAAGATTCCTGACCTAAAGGGACGAACCATAGGAGTAAGAAGGGAGCTGAGGCCTGGTCTACACTTAAAATTCATAAGAACGGCCATCCTGGGTCAGACCAAAGGTCCATCTTGCCCAGTATCCTGTCTACTGACAGTGGCCAATGCCAGGTGCCCCAGAGGGAGTGAACCTAACAGGTAATGAACAAGTGATCACTCTCCTGCCATCCACCTCCACCCTCTGACAAACAGAGTCTAGGGACACCATTATCCATTGTGGCTAATAGCCATTAATGGACTTAACCTCCATGAATTTATCCAGTTCTCTTTTAAACCCTGTTATAGTCCTAGACTTCACAACCTCCTCAGGTAAGGAGTTCCACAAGTTGACTGTGTGCTGTGTAAAGAAGAACTTCCTTTTATTTGTTTTAAACCTGCTGCCTATTGATTTCATTTGGTGACCTCTAGTTCTTGTATTATGAGAATAAGTAAATAATTTTTCCTTATCTAATTTCGCCACATCATTTATAATTTTATATACCTCTATTATATTCCCCCTTAGTCTCCTCTTTTCCAAGCTGAAAAGTCCTAGCCTCTTTAATCTCTCCTCATATGGGACTCTCTCCAAACCCCTAATCATTTTAGTTGCCCTTCTCTGAACATTTTCTAGTGCCAGTATATCTTTTTTGAGATGAGGCAACCACATCTGTACGCAGTATTCAAGATGTGGGAGTACCATCGATTTATATAAGGGCAATAATATATTCAGATTGTTATAGCTCTGGCACTCAGGGGTGTGAAAAATCCACACTTCTGACCACTATCAGCCTAACCTAACCCACAGTGCAGATGTAGTTATGTAGATGGACAAATGCTTCTGTCACACTAGCTACCATTGTTCAGAGAAAAACGATGAGAAAATCCCTTCCATTGGTGTAGGCTGCATCTACACTGCGGGGTTATGTTGGCATAACTACAGTGTCATAGCTATGCTGGTATATCTGTAGTGTAAACGTACCCTTAGTCTCCATGCCCATGAAATCAGAGAAACACAGGTAGTTGGCCAGAACATGAGCCGTTTGCAAATGTACAGCTCATGGTTGGTATGTGAACCAGACCAATGGAAAGTTAGCTGTATGAAAGAAAGAATGGAAAGTTTCTCATAGCTTTACCCAAGAGTAGTATAGCAAAGACAGGGAACTGTAGGGCTGGATGAATCGTCATTGGCAAAAACGTGGGAAAATCTGGCACTGGATCTTGGCGATGAATGAAGTTAATGGGATCACCCACACATGCAATTATGCAGGAAAGCACTGAAGCACATGCTTAACTTTAAGCATGTGCTTAAGTCCTATTGCAGTTAATAGATTTAAGTACCATTCCTGAGAAGGAATGCATTCCTGATGGCCGGCTCTGGCTTTTTTGCTGCTCCAAGCGAAAAAAAAAAACAAAAAAACACCTGAAGCACGGATGGAGTGGCAAAGCAGGGAAGAAGAAAAAAAAACAAACCCCTGCGGCATGGCCAGAGCGGCAAAGCAGGGGAAAAAAAAAAAAAGAAACCTGTGGCACAGCTGGAGCAGCAAAGCAGGGGGAAAAAAAACCCTGCAGGGCGGCTGGAGCTAGGGTGCAGGGGGACTCCCTGTGTTGCAGATGTGCCCCGGCTAGCGGAAAGGGAGGGGAGGAGAGAGAAGGGGAGGGCACCCAGGGCTTCAGCGGGGCACTCGCTACGCGGCCCCGACCGCCGCACTGCCTGCCGGGCGGGCTCTGCGCTGCTCCAGTTGGCGGGGAGGGAAGGGGTTGCCAGGCCTGCTGCAGACCTGGCACCGGCTGGGGCAGACGGAGCGTGCAGCCCGCTCCTAGTAGGGTGCTCCCCTCCTCCGCGCCGCCGCCCCCGACAGGGTAGCCGGATCGGCAAACCAACCAAAAAAACAAGGCTGTGCCACACTAGGATTGGGCGGAATGCTGCCCCATAGAATCTGCTGCCCCAAGCACGAGTTTGCTCAGCTGGTGCCTGGAGCCGGCCCTGATTCCTGAATTTAGACCATAGAAACATGCTACTTATGTGGGGTAAGGGAGGCAGAATCAGGCTGTGGCTCACTAGCACATTCAACAAACAAACAAACAAACACTGAACAAAATAAATAGATATTTGTGTTTAGTCAGACTGCTGCTTGAAATGACATGCACAAATACCCAAGATATCACCCCCATCCCCTTGAATCTCACACCCATGTATATTCTTGCACTGTATTCCCACAAGTCCTTAACACTGACAGAATTAAAATTATTCCCTGTAGCAAAGGAACCTGAGGGGAAAACAGACCAATAATAGTAAATCTTTTTTTAACAGTTTGTCAACAAAAAATGTTGCATCTGGCACTAAGAATGTTGCCAATCTTGTTCAGCATCTGAGAAGCAACAGCAGCAGCAGCAGCAGCAGCAGCAAATTCTGGGTTATAAAGATGGGATACAGAAGTGTTGTTTGTGAGGGAAATTGTGGAAGTTGGATCAAGTTCCTCCCTGGTGTAAGTATTGAAACCGGTGGACGCAGCACCTGCTTACACCAGAGTTGAGTTTGGCCCTTAGCTTTGTGTATTAGAACCTATTGGCTAAGTGCCCAGAGCCTAGGATTGACACCTGTAAGTCATATTTAATACATCTGGAAAATAATGGGTCTCCTTTGCCTCACTTGAACAAACAGTCTCCTTTATTTCATTCTGTGAACAGCTGGGATCCCCACACAAAACACATGCACAACAGGGCCTTATCCATAACGTGTGTGTAGAGGAACAATCAAAGTAAAGTGGAAGCTATGTTGAACTGGGAGTTTGCTAGGGGTTTGAACTGGGGGCTGTGGTAACAGAGTTCTGTTTATTTATTTTCTTCTCTTCTCAGGGGTTTCTTTTGAAATTCAGGGCCAAATCCTGGTCATACTGAAGCCCATGTGAGTTTTGCCATTGACTTAAATGGAGTTGGGATTTGATATACTCGACTGGAACTCTCGCCTTGCTTGGGGCAGCTACATCTTTGACTCAATGGAATGTATTCTTCATTCTTACCATCTACTAAGGCAGAAAAGTCCATGGAGTAGATGCTGTATGGACGCAAACCCCAAATCATAAGAGTACAACTATACTAGTAGAGGTCCATGTTATTATTTAACACGTACAATTGTGCTAGTGCTTTTGTAATAATTGGGCCTTGCACCCGCCCTGGAAACTGATGGTTGTAGGAGTGAACAAAATATCATTTGTAGGCCTGAATCAGAAGCAATTGTAGTGACCCAGGCTAGGTCAAAGATGAATAGACAAAGAATGTATAGGCAAAGTTGTTGTTCTTCTGGGAAAGCAATGCTAGACCATACATTTCAAGAAGCTGATGGAGAATTTGGTACCTTGGATCTGTGGTACCGTACAAATGAAGATGTCCATAAAGAAAGTCCAGCAGATTTCAGTGCAGACTTACCCATGCGTTGTTGCACTCACCGAATTTGCAAAGGCAATGATTTGAATAAGCCCTGAGAACATTTAAATGACTATATTTCTACATTTTCAAAGTGCTGGAGACACAAGACCAAACCATCTGTTGTTGCTGGCAGCTGTCACAGATAATACAATATTGCAGAATATGTAAGTCCTGATGACAAATTGTGGAAAAATCCCATTTTAGGATGATGAGATATATCAATTTAGTCATATGTTTGATGTGTACCACACAATAGGCCCACATTTACGTTGCTGTGGTATAAATAAGTCCTTGAGGCACATATTTGGAATATAGGGCCAAATGCTCACTCAGGTAGTCAGCATGCATAGCTGCTTAACCCCACACTTTTCCTAGCCTGAGACTCCAATCGCCTTGCCCCATTGACATATTACAGAGGGGTTGCTATGGACTGATATCAGGATGCGCCTACCTTGGCTTACTTACATGGGAGGTAAGGTCTCTGTGACTGACTGACAGCTGAGGCATTGGGGGGGAGGGGCATTTTGCCCCTGCCAGCAGAGCTGGCCAACAGCTCTGAAACATTTTACAAATAGAGAAACTAAGAAGCAAGGAGGTTAGGTGACTTGTCCAAGGGCACACTGTGAGTCAGTGGCAGAGCTAGGCATAGACTGTAGGTTGCCTGGCCCCCATCCTAGTGTCATAACCACAAAACTATTCCTTCTCCCCATTTGTTTAAAGCCTGTTTGGACCAGTCCTTTCGCCCTTAGTGTTTGTACCATTTTTGGTATCATCCCCCTTTGGCATTACAGCTGATAGACAGACTGAACCAGCTGATAATGGGTCATTCTGGTTTTTAAAATCCTGGAGCAGCCTTTCATGCATAAGCCATATATTTAACTTTTTTAATATCTAACACATCAAGGCAAAAGGCAGCTAGCTTCGAGACCCTGTTTCCTCTCCTCTCCACCCTGGCAAAAGACAGTATTAAAATAGCATCATCTTGTTCCACCACGAACCAGCAGGTATATTGGAGCCTACTCTCTGGGTGGCTGTAGGTAGAAAAATGCAGCTTTGGGGTGACCAAAACAATTTGTGAATCTGGGTTAAATTCATCAAATTGCTTTGACTGGGGAAAAAAAATCTCTAGAAAACAAAATGTTCATTTTTGACATTTTCAAAATGAAACATTTAGATTTTTTTTAATTCAAAATGCTTTAACATTTTGAATTTTACTGAATTTTATAATATAATTAAAAAGTTTTAAAACTTGGGGCGGCGAAATGGCTAGAGCCGGCCCTGGGATCCCCTACAAATCAGCTGTGGCAACAGCAAAGTCCCTGATTATTTTGGCACTGGGCATGAACTACTGCAACATTGTTAAATCTCATTTCAAAACCAGGCAGATAGCACATTATCCAACTCTCTTTTGAGCAGATTATTTTGCCCCAGAAAGACCATTAAGACAGGCCATGCTGCAATAGTGTCAGCTTCTCCAGCATGCATGCGCTTTTTGCAGTGTGGTGTGAGCCCAGCATGGTCTGCTTACAAGTACTTGTTTCTCTAGAGCCCCTTTCATATGCCAGGTAGATTTTTACAGAGCCACAAGCTAGGTGCCAGTGGTACAGTGACTGTATGATAGAGTATGGTCGGTGCTGCACTCTGATGACCCACTTCTCCCTCCCCGAGCCTTGGATATTACAGGAGAACCTATTTCATGGAGACAAGAATTGTTATGCAGGACACTACTCTTTCTTTACTGACAATTATCTTTATCTTCTGCTTGGATAAGAGCCCCAGGCATGTGCAGCAGGAACAGTTGCTTTAACATCTTAATTGAAAGGGAGAAAAGTCTTTTCATCTGTACAGCCATGGGGTGTAGCAATGGTCATCTGGGGTTTCTGCACATTGTCCAGTCCATTAAAACTTTAAAGACTCAGGCCCTACATGTGCAATGTAGCACATTTTGGGAAATGGCTACCTGTTCTATTAACCTCTTGCTAATTTGGTGGCTAGCAGTCTGGAATCTATGCTATTTATACCTTTCCACCGGACATTCACATCTTCCAATGTGGGGAGGGAGGGATCTTCCTGCCTCTGAAAAATAGATTGTGATCCCTATGCTTGCGTATGGTCTCAGCCTCCCCTCTCCTGCCATATGCTTTTGCTTATTAACTGCTACCACATTAAGAACATCGGCTTAGTCTTTTTTTTAAATTTGCCCAGTGCTCCCTTCCTTTCTGGGTAGCAATTGCAAGAAGAGTCTGCCAAATATTTGAAAACAAAAGAAAATCCCCACCACCTTTGTGGCTGTTTAGCTTTTTTATTTTTTCCTCTTAAGGTTTGCCAGAGTGAGGTTAGTTAATGCCCTGTTCCTGCAGAAAGCTAAGCAGGGCAAAATGCTATCAATTCTGCCAATGCGTTCAAAGGAAAATGAAGAGTGAGCATTAACTACAAGACTAATTGATGTGCTTCTTTTCAAACCCAGTCAGCCATTTGAGACAAAAGTGGAATTCTTTGTAACTTTCCAAATGAGAGATGTTGCCAGGTTTGGACTGTGTGTCCAGATTAGTGAGTGAATCAATGCTCGAAACAGACAAACCAAGTCAGAAAAACTGATTTTAAACAGGGCCAGCTTGTTAGTGACTTTTTTTGTAAAATTAAATTTTCATAAAAAGGTGAAGAAGACACAAGGGTGAAACAGGTGTTGAATCAGAAACTAAAACCTGAATGTTAAACAATGATTGTTGGTGAAACAAACAAAACCTGTGCAAAAAAATCTGAATATTTTTTTTCTCCTACATTTGTGTTTTGAAGGATTCTGTTAAGGCCAGCGTCTATGATGCTTACTCATCCCGAGTTCTGCCTTATACCACAAGTAGTCCCATTGATTTGTAAAGTATTGTGTTGCTGGTACTATTCGGACAAAGTAGAGGTGGCAGAATTTTCTATACGAAATATTTATGTGACATTATACATGCTGGAAGACAAATTTGAATCTCCATTACATTGGTATAAATCAGATCTAAAATATTCCTGATTTAGACCAGTGCGATTGGGAGCAAACATTGACTCTAGACTTTTTAGGTTGGCAATAAATTTTCCAAGTGCTGTACAATAAATAACTGTAGAAATACTAATCATCTTCTTTGAAACTAGCTAACTTGTCTATATATACTTACTTAGTGGAAAAATGCCTGGCTGTCCTCCTTATAAATTCAGTCAAGGTTTAGGGATTTCTCTTAACCACAGAAGAGTGGAGCAAAATTGGACATAGTAATTAAAATAAAGGTCTCAGTGGATGCCAGTTTCTGTCCACTTTGTCAGGTTACTTCACACTGGCATTGAACTCCAGCGCAGAAATTTAAAGAAACAGTGCTGGGGCCAATTTGTGCCACATCACTGGTGCTAAAGAGCCTTAAAGGCAGCATAGGCCCACCCTGGAATAGGGGGACCTCTGGTGGCGTAGAGCAAGCAGAATGGCCCTGCTTCTACCTGCAGATGGCTCAGTGTGTATGGCTGGGAGAAAGGCACAGGTGGTTAAGCTGAATTGCACCCCACAATCCATTGCTGCTATATTAGCTCTTATGTCAGAGGCTCTAGCCTGGTGCACACCTGGTCCATGATGAGGGGAATTCAAAGATAACTGAAAGTCCGTTCCTTTTCTGCTCAGGAAGGTGTGCTGTGTGCTCCTGAGCTGCAAAGACAAGCTGGTCTGGACTGTGTAGCATTTCTGTGCTGTATACAGCTGATGTTCAATAACAATATGGGACTGTTGTCATTCTAGCTACACACGCGCACACTCCCCTTTTGGTAGAAATGATTTCCCTCTGCGTAAGCCAAAACTAATGGAAGAAGGCCTCAGATGTCTCCGGTGATGGCAATTCTAGTCTCACCTTACATGTCTCCAATCATATCAATTCAACATTCCTCTTTGGCAGCTTATGCTATCAGCCAAGTGTCAATGAGAGCAGAATTTTGCTATGATGTTTTTATTGAATTGGTCCCTGCCATATTTTAAACACGTAACCTTTATTCTCACAGACTAGAGACTATGTGCAAGGTTTGCCTTCTAAATAACACATCTTTGTTTTTCATGGGCAAAACAATGATTGGTTTGTTCCTCTACAGAGCACGCTGCAAACCACATGTTTTAATCTCAGGATTTCAATCAGAGGGAGGGTTAAGCGTATTTTGAAGGTACTGAAATAAAATGAAAAAGACCTATTCTTGTTAGATTGCCAATCCACTTGGGCTAAAATCTAGATTACTGATGGTCACAAATTTGATTTTTCAGGCTACGAAAAATTTTAAGATTTTTTATTTTTTTTCATCATGAATGAGGACGAAAAGACAAAATTTCAAAATGTTTTGCGAAAAAACAAACAAACCTGTCTGGGTCAGATTAAAACATTGCATTCTGATAAATTCCAACTGTTTCTTTTCAATTTTGATCCCTTTTAAAATTATTTTAAAATACAAACTAAAGTACATTTTGAAATTAAAAAGTCATGTTAAAATGAAAAAATGAAACATTCCCTTCTGAAAATGTTAAAGTAGGCTTTTTTGACATTTAGGGATAGCTTAGTGGTTTGAGCATTGGCCTGCTAAATCCAGGGTTGTGAGCTCAATTCTTGAGGGGGCCATTCAGGGATCTGGAGCAAAAAAAAAGTAGTTGGGGATTGGTCCTACTTTGAGCAGGGGTTTGGACTAGATGACCTCCTGAGGTCCCTTCCAACTCTGATAGTCTATGATTTTTTTCCAAACTGAAATGTTGCCAAAGTTTGCAAGGAAGTTTGGTTTAACTGAAATCACATTTTTCCAACAGAAAACTATTTTGATGAAAATTGTCCAACCCACTCTAATCTAGATGCCTGATTCTGAGAGGTGCTGAATGCCCTTGGCTTCTATTGATCTCATGCACTGCAGAATCTTTGGGTACTTCTATAGACTAAACCAAACATTATGCAGTTTAACCATGCCTCACATACTTAGGTAACTGAGACAGCTGATGTAAGTTATATTTATTTTGAACATGAATATTCTATCTAGATAAAGGAGTTTTTGTTATTATTATGTCAAACTGTGAATGCACAGTGCACGGGTTACATTTCTGTTCCAGTTACCATGGTTGCTAATACTTGAGAAATTGCCTGAGAAAAGAGTGGAATTGTTCTATCCATGCTGGGATGTTTCGCCCTATCTCATTTGTGCCCACATAATGTAGCAATGCTGCTGCTCCGCTCTCTAGATATGAGGCTTGCAGAGATATAGAGAGCCAGGTGTGGCAGACAGCTCCTAGCTGCTTCTAGTTTATCATAATCATCACTCTGCCACTACAAGTCTCTTCATCTCTGCACAGGTCTTATGTAGAGTCAAATCTTTCTTATTATAGCTTCTGGCATACACACCTCAGGAGACAACAGAAAGCCCACTGGCATCCAAAATAACCACTAGTTTCTCATATGCCTGGCCTGATCCATCACTGTATAGGTATGGCATGCTGTACATATGAGCACAAGATTAAAGAACACAGGACCAGAATAGGGAGAAGAGGCAAAACTGATGCAGCACTAACTATAGTGTCATGTGGCCATCAGGTCACTCTCTGGGTAAAAAGGGTGGATAGAGAATTGGTTCAAATGCAGTCCTCATTATTCAAATGAGGGGCATTGCTTTATGCTCCTTTCTCCGTCTTAGTCCTGCTACGAAGCAGAAGTAGCTTTGCTCCACCCCCATTGTGGCAGGAGCAGTTCTGCTTATCACTTTCCCCCTGCAATTACAAGTGCAACATTCCATACTTGTGCCCTTGGAGCATCAAGCCCCTACAACATAGCCTGAGAGCCATTCCAACACATGTGCACAAGTGCACAAACCCCATGCTCCCTGCTGTGCACAACACATGAAGCTGCAGGCTCACGGTCTCAGCACTGGAGAAGGCTCCCTCCACAGACAGGTGCTATTTTGTAAAGTCTCTCATTTAGAGAAATGTCCCCAATTCCCTGAAGATGGGACAACAATGGTCATTGGCTTTCCAGCAGGTTGAAGTCACTGGATTTTCATAAGAAATTACCCATCTTGCTGTTCACAGGTCATTGTTTGATTTCCCCAGCATCTAATTTTTTATTTGAGTTTCCTTTGCTTTGTTGCTTCAAAAGAATTAACTGTGGCATTTGTTGGCACCTTTAAATGTAACACCTTCTACTGTGCCTTCCAAGCGACACAGACTCAAATGGGAGCTGCAGTGGGATATAAACACCCAAGACAAAATAGCAGCACAGAAGGCTTAAAATTATGTCATGTTAATTTCATTAGCACAAACAATAACCTCAGCTTCACCAGTCTGTGTTTTTTGAGCAACATAATTTATAATAATAAAAGTGGTAGCAGTAGGTTTGCATGGAATCAAGATGAACAGGAATCTGAAATGAAGGGCAATCTGGTAATAACGGAGAGTTGTTGAAAGCTATTTATGAGGGCATTTTAATGAAGAGTCTGAGGATAGTACAGGGCTGGCAGAAGCTTGTATAAATGAAGAGAGGCATAAATCTCCTGAGTTGTTACCACTGTTTTATCATCCATGTGTTTACTTCTCCAGCCTCGCATTTTGGGTGAAGCATGTGTTATGTTACTGTCTTCAATAAAAGGGAAGTAAGTTTGCATTGCAAACTCTCCAGAGTTCTGGGGTATTTGGATCCAAAGTTTTGTTTCAGGCCTTTTTAAAGGAAAGGTCTTCTGTGAAATTTGGATTTAGTTCAGAGTGCACATTTCAAGCACACCCAAAGTTTGGAAGTGTCAGATCTGATGCATTAGATTCTACTCCACCCCTACTGACTGTTACTACTATGACTACCTTTATTTATTCATTATAAAGGCTCCAGTTGGGTTTGGGAACCCCATTCTGCTAGTCCAAAAAAATGATGGTCTTTGCCCCAAAGATCCTGCAGTCTGAGTATACGATGAGAGACAAGAGGTGGATACAACCAACAAACAGATGAAGTCAAGGGACCAGTACAATGATTAGTTTATTAAGCAGAAATCACAGCGCATCAACCGCCTAGTCATTGTCATAAGAACAGCCACACTGGGTCAGACCAAAGTTCCATCTAGCCCAGTATTCTGTCTTCTGACAGTGGTCAATGCCAGGTGCCTCAGAGGGAATAGACGGAATAGATAATTATCTAGAGATCCAGTTCCTGTCGCCCATTCCCAGCTTCTGGCAAACAGAGACTAGGCACACCATCCCTGCCCATCCTGGCTAATAGCCATTGATGGACCCATCCGCCATGAATCTATCTAGTTCTTTTTTGTTTTTTGTAGATGCCACAGGAGGTCTGAGTTTTTAGGAGAGATTTAAACAATGGATAACATCACCCCCTAGCCTAGATTTCTCATCACCAAGCACTAGAAGCAATAAACTATCAATGAACAGATAAATATTTTTTTTAAAAAGTGACTGATTTATTTGTATGCTTAAAGACTGACGCATCCTGTTCCCTCAACTTCAGCTGTCAGTGCTAAAGTGAAATCGTTTATTATTAATAGTTCTGGTCAAGTACTCCAAAATAGTATCTGCAAACTTTCTTTCCAATTCTCTGAACAGTTGTTTGATTTGGTCATTTTTATTCTCTTTACTATTGGCATTTCATGAATGTTTTCGCTACTGGGCTTTTGTCTGCTTCAGTGTATGAAGAATGTTTGTTCTTCATACAAATATTCATGTTTGCGGGGGAACAGGTATATTCATGTCCAGACAACAATATTCCCTGTTGGTTAATCTCCAGCTGTAAAAAGGTTTAGTCACCCAACCAGAAACAATAGCATGTGATGTAGGTGACCTATTACACATCACAGATAGCAAAAAGTAGAAATGAGCAGTTTCAAACAAGCCATAAAGCTGAGATTTGTTCATATGAGAACAGGGTTATAAAAACCCAAACGGACTGAATCTCCTCTCCATTATGGCAACTGCATGCCAGTTTCCTGGGGGCCATTGGTAGCTGGTGCAGTTAAATTAGTTCATACAGACTGTCAAGTCACTGGCCTAGCACTGAACTGATTGGGCAGGCCCTGTCCCCTTCTTGGGTGTAAAGTCAAGCAGAAAGTAAACAATTTGCAAACAGGAAAAAGGGCTAAATAGGGAATTAATAATTCTTACTCTATTAATTACACACAAAGAATGACATGAAAAGAACGTTATTAAGGTTGTGAAAACCAGCATTCAGGAGTGAGGAAATGCCAGAATTAAGGTAGCATCTGCAATGTTACTCCCCACCCACCCAGTGTGAATTATGGTACAGGCCTTAATTACATGATCACATACTATTTTTCCACAGGACCCTTGCCTTATTCAGTGCATGCCCCCACATTAGCCTCCAGCTCAAACACAAACTTATAAGTAAGGTTAAGATTTAGTCATGGGAATTTTTTAGTAAAAGTCATGGACTGTTGCCTGCTTCAGACTTAAAATTCACAGCCCGTGACCTGTCCTTTAATTTTACTATAAATACCCCTGACTAAATCTTAGCTGCCCCTGGAGCGCTGGCTGCTGCTCTGGAGGGGCCCTGGGGCCAGAAGCACCAGCCGCTGCTCTGGGGCACCCCAGGGTCAGCTGCCTGGGAAATACCAAGCAGCAGCTAGTGCAGCTGCCCCTGGGGCTGTTCCAACAGTGGCCATTGTGGCTGGCTGCAGGGCCACCTGAGCAGCTGGCTGGGGGTGAGCTCCAGCAGTGGCTGGTGTGGCTGGCCCCAGGGCCACCAGTAGTAGGGCTGGTGCAAGGATGTTTCGCGCCCTAGGAGAAGTGAAGCAGCTCACCCCTGCCCTGCCTCCTCTCAGAGCACGCCATCACTGCTTCACTTCTCCCACCTCCCAGGCTTGCAGCGCCAATCAGCTTAGGTGCCGCAAGCCTGGGAGGCGGGAGAAGTGAAGCAGCCACAGCGTGCTCGGGGAGGAGGTGGGGTAGGGGTGAGCTGGGGTGGGGAGTTCCCCTGCCTACCGCCCCCTCCCCCCGCTTACTTGCTGCAGGCGGCCCTCCCTGCGCTCCCCTGCCCCAGCTCCCTCCGCCTAAATGCCGTCTGTCACTGCCGAAGAGAATGCCGCCCCCCAAATCCTAGCGCCCTAGATGACCGCCTGGATCGCCTAAACGGTTGCACTGGCCCTGCCTCGTAGCAGTTGCTTGGGTGGCCCTGGGGTCTGGCACACTGGCTGCTGCAGCAGCGGAATTTCACAGAGGTCACGGAACGTCACAGAATCCGTGACTTCCACAATGCCCATGACTTGCAGCCTTACTTGTAAGCAACTGAAAAAAGGCTCTTATAATGAGAAATATTGGGCAACCTTAATCAGAGGCAGTGCTAACAACTGTGGCATGGGACGCTCAGCCCTTAAAGGCATAAGCCCCGCAATACAACAGCAGCCCCCATTTTATAGACCTGGGGCAGAATGCAAAGTTGGAGAGCAGCGCAAAAATAAAAGATGCCTGAACTTTATAGAAAAAGTTGAATTGGACTTTTCAATTACCCCTTCTCTTTCCTTCTTTCATTTGCAAGTTTCACTCTCTTTAATCTTCTAATTCATTTTTTCAATTTCTGCAGTGGTTTCTTGTTATTCATTTGGAACAACTATGTCTGTTGTTCCTAGTTCAGACCTATGAATACTTGCTCACTTTGAGCACCGACCCAGGGCAAAGTTATACGTGTCTGCATAGGAGGGGAGGAGAAAAGCCCTTAAAGGCAAGTTCAGTGGCCTTACAGGACCAGAAAGACTTCAGTCTAAAATGGCAATTGCTATATAGAACCTGTCCATGAAACTGTGATTACTGCATCCCATCAGACTTTCTGGGTGGACACTTGGAAGGAATGGGCCATAACTGTAATGATCACATGAGGCTGAGTGTTATATAGATCAGGGGTCAGCAACCTCTGGCACGCAGCTCGCCAGGGTAAGCACCTTGGTGGGCCAGGCCAGTTTGTTTACCTGCGTCAGCATGTTCAGCCGATTGCAGCTCCCACTGGCTGTGGTTTGCCACTCCAAGCCAATGGAGGTAGTGGGAAGCCGCAGTCAGCACATCCCTCGCCCGCGTCGCTTCCCGCCATCCCATTGGCCTGGGACTGCAAACCGCTGCCAGTAGGAGCCACGATTGGCAGAACCTGCTGACATGGCAGGTAAACAAACTGGCCCAAAACGCCAGGGTGCTTACCCTGGCGAGCTGCGTGACAGAGGTTGCCAACCCCTGGTATAGACCTTGAGGTGGACCAAGAATAAGAACCCTCCTATCAGGATTAGCTTGCTGGATAGACCCCCTAAGACTCTTTTTATGAACCTCTTCATCCCTATTAGTGCTCATAATGGCCAGTTTATAGTTATAGGCCATTTTTCCCATAAGAGGTTTGACGAACTCTCATACTTATACTGTATGTAGTGTGATGGGGCAAGGCCAGATGGCTACAGTAAAGTACTGAGAAACAGGTATGTTAGCCCCAGGCTAAACAAATCCCTAGTACCGTGGTAACCAAATGGCAGTTGCTCCATGTTAATCAAGGCACCTGGGGCCAATTAAGATTTTTCTAGAAGGCAGTGGAGATAGCTACTTTGATTAAAACACTTGCAGCCAATCAAGACAGGCTAATCAGGGTGCCTGGGTTTAAAAAGGAGCTCACTCCAGTCAGGCAGGGGGGAGCCAGAGGAGAAGGAGTGTGTGAGAGAGAGGAGCTGGGAGCAAGAGGCATAAGAAGCTAAGACTGAGAGGCTGTGCTGCTGGAGGATTGAGGAATTTTCAGACAATCAAGCATTATCAGACACCAGAAGGAAGGTGCTGTGGTGAGGATAAAGAAGGTTTTGGAGGAGGCTGTCATAAACAGATAGCTAAGGGTTAATGTCTCTTTCACCTGAAGCACCTGACCAGAGGACCAATCAGGAAACCGGATTTTTTCAACTTTGGGTGGAGGGAATTGAGTGTCTAAGGTCTTTGTTTTCTGGCTGCCTGCTTTCTCTGAGCTTTGGAGAAGTAGTTCTACTTTCTAGTCTTCTGTTTCTAAGTGTAAGGACAAAGAGATCAGATAGTAAGTTATATGGTTTCTTTTCTTTGGTATTTGCATGAATATAAGTGCTGGAGTGCTTTGATTTGTATTCTTTTTGAATAAGGCTGTTTATTCAATATTCTTTTAAGCAATTGACCCTGTGTTGTATCATCTAATACAGAGAGAACATTTGTACTTATTTTTCTTTCTTTTTATATAAAGCTTTCTTTTAAGACTTGTTGGAGTTTTTCTTTACTTCAGGGAATTGGTGGGAGGAAGAAATTAGGGGAGATCTGTGTGTGTTGAAGTGGCTAGCCTGATTTTGCATTCCCTCTGGGTGAAGAGGAAAGTACTTTTTGTTTCCAGGATTGGGAACAGAGAGGGAGATTCACTTTGTTTGGATTCACAGAGCTTGTCTGTGTATCCCTCCAGGAGCACCTGGAGGGGGGAAGGGAAAAAGGATTATTTCCCTTTGTTGTGAGACTCAAGGGATTTGGGTCTTGGGGTCCCCAGGGAAGGTTTTTCAGGGGGACCAGAGTGCCCCAAAACACTCTAATTTTTTGGGTGGTGGCAGCAGGTACCAGGTCCAAGCTGGTAACTAAGCTTGGAGGTTTTCATGCTAACCCCCAGATTTTGGACGCTAAGGTCCAAATCTGGGACTAAGGTTATTACAGAGGCCATGGGGAAGTAGCCCAGGGAGTTGTAGCTGTCATGTAGCTGTTACAGGAGGCACTATAGACAGCTGCAATCCACAGGGCCCTGGGCTGGAACCCGGAGTAGAGGATGGGCCTGGGTTCCCACTAAACCTTGCAATTCCTGATCAGACACAGGAGGAGTTGACCCAGACTGTGGGTTCCACCAGAGGGGAAGATCACTGAGGTGAGCAAATCTGCCAATAAGTGCAGGACCCACCAAGGTAGAGGAGGAACTTTGTTACAACAGGCAAACATTCAAGGATTTGTCTTCTGCTCAGTGCATGCAACAAACTCTCCATGATCCCTAATGGGAGTTACACATGGATTTTCAGGGCAGGGAGTGATGCATTGTATTGATAGCATATAGCACCTTGAATCTGAAGCTCTTCAAGTAACTTACAAACATTTATACATTAAGAGAGTGAATACAGCCCTATGTGGGCACGTATTACTACATTCATTTTAAAGAATCCTAAACCAGGCACTGATAGGTTTAATGAAAGATCATAGAACAAATCAGTGGCAGAACCAGGAAAGGAACCCTGGACTCCTAGCTTGCAGTTTCCTGCTCTAATGACTAGGCAACACTTCCTCTCCAAAAATAAGATGCAAGATATACTCCTATGCAAGGATTAGCTTTGTTATAACTTCTTTCTTTGCCCGCGTGTCTGACCACGAAGCGTGATTATACTTGGTAAATTATAACTAAACCAGGGACCGGGAAGCTAGGAATGTTGGATTGTTATCTGAGTGAAGGTCTAAGCCTTGCCTGAGACATGCAACCTTATCTCCTAATTTCTTAGCTTTCACGCTTTATTTTTTAAACTCAAATACTCGTGGAAGGCAGTATGGACTTAAATTAAAGAGAGCAATGGGAGCTAATGGGCAGGGATTGATTTTTATCTTTAGAGCTGATCAAACGTTTTAGATCAATTTCAAGTTATTTGGCCTGATGAAATACTTAGAAGGTGGGGTACCACAGATGGTATACGCAGGAGGTTAAACTAGCTGATGACAGTGGTCTTCTCAGGCACTGAAATCTATGAAACAATAAAAACTGGTTCATTAATATTTCTGTGAATAACGGTGGTGAGCATAGGTCCTTAAGGTTCATTAAGCCCTATTATTCATTACTTATGAACATCTGGACAATTGTTGGCCATTTGTGAAACTATTTGCAATGCCTCACAAATTTTAGCATTCATTTTAAAAATTCATTATACATGTTCATTACTCATCTTCTCTTGTTTTCCTGTTTTACAGTCATTCACCCCGGAAGCAGAAAAAATACCAGGTGACTTAAGTAACAAATCATAAATTCACAGGATTTGTAAAAAGCAACAATGAGTCCTGTGGCACCTTAAAGACTAACAGATGTATTGGAGCATAAGCTTTCGTAGGTGAATACCCACTTTGTCAGACGCATCACAGGATTGAGGCTCCATCATTCTAGGTGATGTACAAATACATAGGATGCCTGCCACAAAGAGCTGTACCAATCTAAGAAGACAAGTTGTATAAGAAGGGGTGGGAGAGTTAGCTACACCAGTATAGGTGGTAACAAAATAACACTATCATCGATTAAATAGCTGACAAACAATCAAAAGGCTGATCGTTACACACTGACATGAATGAGCAGATATTTATAAACAGTGACTACATTTGCAGAAGGTTGTGCCTGCCATACAAAGACATACATATTCTCAGTGAATAATCCTAGAATCATCTCTAGTCAACTCGATGCAGAGCTACTTCCTAGCAGAACAGATATCCAGCAACTGTCAGAGCGGTTAGCACTCTAGAGTCGTGGAAATAGCAGAGGGTCATACCATTCCCATCACCTTAAGAGTGAGGAGAGCTGAGTCCTGCAGGCCCCCCATCAGGGGTCACACTGACACCACACTGATGCAAGCCCCCAAGGATACCTGCTGACATTTTTAGAAACACATGATTGATTTTTTTTTTAAGCAGCCTAAGGGGGGAGGGATAGCTCTGGTTTGAGCATTGGCTTGCTAAACCCAGGGTTGTGAGTTCAACCCTCGAGGGGGCCATTTAGGGAACTGGGGTAAAAATCTGCCTGGGGATTGGTCTGCTTTGAGCAGGGGTTGGACTAAATGACCTCCTGAGGTCCCTTCCAACCCTGATATTCTATGATTCAAACACAGGCTCCTTTCAGTAAGCAGTCTTCTCTGACCAGCTGTGGGGGGAAAGGGGCATATTTGTCTCCCTTCAGTGAGATATATAAAACATTAGCAAAGTATACAATGTATGCAAGACATGCACAGAGAAGTAGAGCACTTGAGAACCATCTCTAGAGAAGTTTCCCAAGTGTGGCATTTCACATGATTAGATCAAATAATGTTTTAGTGAGAAATTATAAATATTAATATAGCACCTGTTTCAATTACTTTCAACTAGTAGGAGCAGACATGCCTCAGTGTGTACTGTGACACAGAGAGGATGCAGTTCATGACACATCTTACATGTTTACTTTCATAGCCTTTGTAGAATTGTATCAGGCTTCTTTTTTAATTGGCACTCTAGGGTAGGTGCAATGGTAAGCCAGTCCTGGTCTGAAGAAGGTGAACTTTCAGAAACTAATCACACTACCTAAAATACCTTCATGCAAAGTAGGGGTCCAGTCCCAGTAGAGAATGTAGGTTCCTGGCTTCGCTTTCTATACCCTGTTTTCTGATATGTAGGTTGCAGGGCCACTAACACTGTCCTGAATTTTCCTTTGATGCTGGCCTTTGACCTTAAAGATCTCTTGCATGCACATGATACAGCAAATGTTAGAGAAACAGCCATTTTGTATTGTTTTAACCAGAAAGTTTCAATAAAAGTTATTTCTGCCGAGTAATGTGGTTTTTCAAACCTCTAAAAATGTATTTTTTACAAATTACAGGAAATCAGGAATCAAACATTGGTACCAAGAAAGAACATAAAGTAGTGGAAGGTTTGCAAAGAATTCATCATAGCTGTCTGCTTGAATTCCATATGCAGTAGTACATTTTGTTGCTAGACACAGATATAATTCAGCAATTGCACAAATATGTGGAGAAGCTGTATATGTAATGAACCACAATCATTTGTTTGCTGTGGTAATTGAAGTTGAAATTTTTCAGAGCTAATGGGGGGATTTCGATACACAGATCTTATTAATTACAATGGGAGTTGTATGTCTAAATCCTATTGTTAGCTTTGAAAATCTCAGCCTCCGTACAGAATGACACACTTTAGTGAATATCCAGGCCTTACAATCCACACCATTACACTATACCATATACTTTACCCCAATCTAGTGTTATTCCTCTCTAGCTAAAGATAACGTGGGGTGGGAAAGGCCAAAATCATGAACTATTCATTACATTCAGCCCACTGGGAAATAAGGAAATCTGAGGACATAATGTCCTATAGAGACACTCAGGCAGCTGTGTTATACTAGAGATGAGCCCCATATCAAATCTTTGGCTCGAAAAAGTACAGGGGCTGGAATCTAAACCTAGATCTGAATCTGAGTTTTGCAGCTTGCCCCTATAGCTATAATAGGCAGAACCAAAATACTGGCTCTAGATAATCCCTAAAATGAAGGGAGCCTCAGAATCTCAGATGCTCTATCGCTGACAATTTTTAAATCAAGATCGAAAGTTTTTCTCAAAGATCTGTTCTAGAAATTAGTCTTTGGAAGTTCTGTGGCCTGTGTTATACACGAGGTCAGACCAGATGGTTATAATGATCCTTTCTGGCTTTAGAGTCTACGAATCTGGATCCAAGTTTGATTATTTGGGAGTGTCTCCAATTAGATAAGATTTTAGCAGCACAGTCTAAACATACTTTCATAGCACACCTTCTGCAAAGCCTCCCCGACAGCACTTTCTCACAGCTGTGCATTGAGTCCTCAGAAAAGAAGGGTTCTGTTGACACCAGAGGTTCAACACTGGAACGTGGAAAGTGATGTAGGTTTGGGCTGTGTGTGTCCATGCCTAGGAATGCCTCTGGCTACCTGAATTATTCAGGAATTGCTCACATATTCCCTCACCAGTCAGCTGCACCTCCTGTATGGTAAGAAAATTCAGCAGGTCTTAAATCTAACCCAGGGGCTCAGTGTCAATAGACTATTGCTCCCTGTGTGCCCTATAAGACCTAGTTTGTCACTTGGGCTGCAAATCTGTCTATAAGCAGAAGAATATCTACATTAAAGCTCCTTACAGCTGTTACTCTTCTGTAACAGGGAAATTTAATTCCAGGGTAAATGGCAATCCATTCTCCATCTCAGTTCTGCCCACTCTTGAAATGCACAGCTTTTGAAAGCAAGCTACGATTTTTCACTGGCTCCTGAAAGCTACTCATGATGTGGTATCCAAATTGAATTTTAGCTCAGAATTGAAAGGTAACTATGATTACTCCGTCCCCTGGGTCTCCCAGAACATTACGTCTTGTCTTACTTTTCTGCCTTGTAGACTCTAAATTCCCTGAGCTAGGAACTGTCTTGTCATTTGGGTCATGAGCACATTGTTGGAGTTCAAAAATAATAAATAATAATGACAACACGCCTTAGTTTAAAATAGAAGTGAGCAAAATGTTTAATAGTCACACAGTATCTTTCATCCATGGATCTCAAAGTGATTTTGTAATAATTAACTCTCTTTTGACATGCCACTGTGATATAGATGCTACTAAACACACATACTAAAGCTAGATCTGTCGCTTCAGTCACCAGCAAAATACTGAAATGCAGCCACTTCTCGGGTGGAACACAACACATGTTGAACAGTGCCAAGCAACACACTACAAAACAGCGTACTATAGGAAATAAAGAACACCATAGCCAGTTAAAATACATGGAAAATTTAGCCAGGTAGAATACAGTTTCCTCTGTTAGAACTTGTCCAGGTTTGTACTCTTCTGCCCAGATCTTTAATAGTCTTAAATGATGAGGCCCTTGGTTTTAAACTTCACCCAGAGTATAGCACCTCCAAGAACACTTTGCTCCCTAACACCAGGCAGTACCTCAATACATAATCAGAATGGGAAAGGCTACCTATTGAATCAAAAGGGCCACCTGTGAAGTCTCCCACTCAAGCTTTGACCAGCCACAAGGCAATTTAGTTCAGTGTTTACAGAATGTGGTGTCTTGGCTGAAAGCCAGAAATGTGGTTAAAAAAAAAATAATGCTTTCAATCAGCACTTCCAAAACACATTGCTGATTCAGGCTGGTCTCCATCTCTGATGTAAATCTAAGGTTATTTGGCATTTACACCTATGTTTGTGAGATCAGAATTTGACCAACAAATTCTAGAGTTATGTCAACAGGATGATCTTTGCTCTCAGAAATCACAATATTGATCTAAACTAAGCTCTGCCTGTGTAATCCCCAAATGGAAGAAACAGTGAATCCAAAAGATAAACAGATCTTTGGTTCATATAAATCCTCTTGGTGCCACTCTGGCAACACAAGGAACATTTTAAACTTATGTAAAGTGAGGATTCCTTTCCTTACAGACCCTGGTATCGGCAGAGCCAAAGAAAAGGAGTCGTGGCCAGAGGAGCCATACACAATCTCCAGCTGTCAGACTAACCCATTGGCAGCCATTGCAGCTGGGGCAATTTAGAGTAGCCTCAGACTGGACCAATGGTCTGTGACTCAGATTGCTGCAGAAGTGGTTTAGCACTGGGTGCCAAATAACAGTCCTGAGGATCTGGCCCACCATGTTGCAAAAACCAGCAAGGAAGACAGAAAGCTCATTAGAGATTCAATCTGAGCCATATGTACAGCAATAATAACCCTGGCTAAGATGATTTAGTTGGAGTTGGTCCTGCTTTTTGCAGGGGGTTGGACTAGATGACCTCCTGAGTTGTCTTCAATCCCTAATCTTCTATGATTCTATGATACTATTGCTCAGTAGAAATAAACCTCAGGCCTTATTTGTGACAGACCTAATTTAACAAAAAATCCAAGTGGGAAGAAACTAAGAATTCTACTGCCATTTATATGAAGAGCAAATTCCATTTGTTCTTCTTTAAAAATCTGGTAGAATTGAGTTCTTAGCAAATTTATTTTAAGAGACAAATATCCCATATTATTCTCCTCTTGAGTTTTTCTTCCTGAGGCGCTTATCCTACAATATTAAGACAGTTTAAACTTACCAAAGTCATAATAAAAAATGCACAGACTTGCGATGGTGTAAGTATGACCCCATTGCCCCTCGAAGTGCAAAGCCATGAGGTAAGCAGGTTAGAAGGAAGTTTGCATACAGTTTAATTGGTGGTTCCCCCCCCATAATACGCTTCAAAAGACCACTAATTAAGTGAGATTCTCTTTCTTCTGCATTTCAAAGATAAACAACTCATATTTGTAAGGTTCATTGAAAGAGGTTTGGTAAAATTAGAAACCCTTGACCCCAAAACTTAATTCTGAATTAAACCTGTTTTGAGACTTGAAAAGTGCGGCATGGTTTTTTCAGCACTATTTTTCATTTTCACGCTCTTTTGCATTGCCAGATTCCTTCTGCGACCAGTAGTATTGTTGGAATACCAGGAGAAAAGGCCTGCTGATGGTAGTTATGGCCTGTGTGAGAGTAGGAAGAATTGGAAATCTCATGTTCTTGTGAGATTTCCAGACTCATTGAGCAGAATCAAGTGGTTTGGACAGTTCTGCATTAGGGTTGGAAGATACTTTCAACATTTAGATGTCTCCTCAGGTTCACAGGACCCACAGCTGCACTGAGTTTAGGAGCTGAGCAGAGTAGGGGGAAAAGTAGTAACCTTACAGGTTGTTGCAAATTATGCTGTCTGCAGCAGTCCCATAGGAACAACACTGCATCCCAGGATCAGGCTGTGAGTTTCATCCCCTCCAACCCTTTGGGTTTAACCATACAGCTGATTTTATCCCTGCTCTAGGGGTGGGGTGACTACTGAGCTGCCATTTTAGAGCAGCTTTCTGGCTGCAGAGCCTCAGCAATGCAAAACAGCTACCCATAGGGACAGGCATCTTGTTGACCCAAGATGTTTTGATGTTCACTATCTATGGCATTTATATGGCCCCCACCACTGTAGTATCTGAGCATCTCACAATCTTTAATGCATGTCTCCTCACAACCAGCCCTGTGAGGTAGGGCAGTGCTAGTAGCTTAATCTTACAGATGGGGAACTGAGACACAGAGAGAATAATTGACTTGCCCAAAGTTACACTGGCAGTCTGTAGCAGAGTAGGGCTTTGAACATTGGCCTCCCAAGTCTTACACTAAAGCCCCCCAGCACCTTCTGGACCAAACTTCTTTTCCGTGAGTACTAGGTTGATTCAGCTTCACAATTATGACAACATGGGTCAGGGCGCATATTTCAGATGAATATACAGCAATGAGAAAGGAAAGAGACCAGAAAAAGAAATTCAAATGTCAATTATGTTTCATTTTTCTCTAAGCACAAAAATAAATAAATATTCTAATGATATTGAGGGAAGATTTCAGGCCCTCCTCCCTTTAGTTAGTGAATTAGAGATGAAAGACTGTGAATAGCAGGGATGTTAAACAGTTTATTTGCATCACATTTGAAGACACTGGCTGTTTGCCTACATCAGAAATCAGATGCACTGGGATGGAAGTACAGGAATTAAGATTATTTGGTTATTAAAAGATAAGACTCTCTTTAGATGCATAAGGTACTAAGGCAGATGCATCTCCATCTTCAAGTGTTAAAGGGATTTAGTAAAGACATTTGAGAGACTTCATCAGACAAGCTTACTAACCTCCAGAGAACTCCCAGAAGCATGGAGGGAGGTGGGCATATGTAAGGGGGAGGACTGCACTCCCTCAGGCATGAACAGATTGGCTGTTAGAGCTGCTAGACTCTGCAAAGGGAACTTCAAAGGTAGGGGGAATTGCAGAGAGTGAGGGTTAGTAGAAGGCAGCAGGACATGGGGGCAGGGGAAACTGAGGTATGTTGGTTGGGGATGCAGGAGACTGAGAACTCATGGGAAGAGACGCAAGGAACTATGGGAAGGTTGTGCAGAAAGAGGGATGGAGCAGCAGCAGTGCTGGGAGCTAGACAGAGGGAGCAAAAGAGAATAACTTGACGAACTGGAACGTGAAGCGACATCCAGCCCAGTTTTTGAGGTTAGGCTAATGTTTTACTCAGTCCCTGTTTTTCCTCTCTCATTTCTCTGGCCCTGCTTTTCACTGTTGCTGAGCGTCCACAGATATGAATAATGAATGCCACGCATTTGGCGTTATGATAATGGACTGCAATATGTCACTGTTCTGGAACCAAATGCCAAGGGTTTCCCCTCTGCTACTGTTTCCTCTGTGCCTTTCCATTCTGAGCAGATGAAAATGCAAACACAGGCATGTCCCCCTGCCACCCACACCTCACATTTTTGTTTGATTATCTCATCCCTTTCTGTTAGCTGCTCTTGGAAAGTGAATTGCAGCATCACGTGCCCTCCAGCCTGAAGTGGTCTGCCTGAGCAAAAAAGACAAATTTCCACAGTAAATCTTGAAAAGCTCCCAAAAAATCCCAGGTTGCTCAGGCTTTGGAATTAGATATTCTAAAAAACTGAGCAAATTCCTCCTAAATACTTCACCACAGTGATGAAGAGAAGATGGGTGGTTGAGAAGAGAAATGCAGGATTTTAGCGATGTAGCACACAGGACAACAGAGACGAGAAACAAAAGGGGAAAAGGGAATAGGAATAGCGGCACAAATGGAGAGAGAACTGCAGGATTTGGTGGAGGCTGGGATCTATAACTAATCACAGACATGAAAAATGTTCCCTTGCACTTATAATATGGTCTAGTTTTAAAATAACTCTAAAGGATCACAGATAATTGACTTCATCATTGCTTCAGGTTCCTCAACAAGCCAAGCACATCAGCCACAAGGTACCTTACGTGCTGCTCCACCTACCAGTTAAGAACATCAGCAATCAAAGGAAGGTTTCTATGTGTCAATGCAGTGAATGGTGTTAAATTAAGTCTGTGGGAGAAACACAGCACCTGGACCAGTTCCCAATGCCTGATTAAATACATCAGCTCTCCTCATGTTAACCCTGAGGAGATAAGAGAGTAATTCTGTATGTACCACATAGAAAATGTACCCCTAACTTGCCTCCCAACAAATAACATGTTCCTATGCCATAAATAATATGTTCCTATGCCTAGACAGCAGCACTTGCCAGTGATAACCATCCATGCCTTTTTCTGTATCTTTATATTCTTTTGCCATAGACTCTCTCTCATTTTCCTAGGAGAGATGGGAATTAGAACAAAAAAAAAGTGAAAAGCATTCTATTACCCAAAGCGCATTCTTACGCACTGCAGATCCTTGTTGTTCTTCTCAATGAACAGCTGGTTCGCTGTTAATGGTTCGTTTGCTTGTGATTACCAAGGGGAAATTATTTCTCTCCAACTCCCAATATTCAGTTTCTGTGGGGGCTTCTAGCTCTCAGAACACTTAAAGCCCAACTCCCCCTGTGACCTGTTACCACTTGATTATATTACTCAGGAATAGGTAACAGGATTTTTACCTGTTCCAGTTTTGGGTCTTGATTCGGCAAAGTACTTTAGTGCATGCCTAACATTAAGGATGTGACTAGTCTCATTGAATTCAGTAGGGTTACTCATGGCCTTAAAGTTAGGTACACGCTTTAGGGGTCTCAGATATTATTTTAAAGATCTTTTTTGTTTTCATAAATGTCTTCTCTGAGTCAGTAGTGGGAGGAAGCAATAGTTTTCGAGACAAAAAAAAGTCCAAAAAACACTGCGGTCAGGACTCAAAGTGTGTGATTTTGGTTTGCATAGCATTCTGGATATCCTTCCATCCATCCACAAAATCTATGGCTTAACTAATTCCTCAGCTTCACTGACACGGTTTTGAAGTTGCTATTGACTCATAGATCGATATCCGAGCAATTGCAACATGTCTTCTCATCATAAACTCTACTTGTTGGAAGTCAAAATTGAATCTAATTGAATGATTTCATTTTTTGTGAAACCAGGAAAGCAGAAAAACCAACCCTGCCCCCGCCAACCCCTCAAACACACTTTGCTATGTCAAAAGCTATTTTTACTCTACTGCTTAAAATGATGACAGTCTTCACATCTTACACAGCAAGAAGATACTGAAAACATTTACCATAGGCCTCCGAGTTCTGTGCCATAAGAAGGGTGTGTAACTGGATTTCAAATAGCATCAAATCCCACTCCCAGAGCAACACAGAACAGAAGACTAATTTGATACTGCTGAGGAGCCAGTATAGTTCCTCCCATAAAATCTGAAATTAATTTGCCCTTTCACAAAGACATGAAAAGTAACCCTGGGTAACGTTGGCAGAAACCAGTGTACCTCACTTGTTGAGCTATGCCAGGCAATTTATACGTCTCAATCATGACCGGTTAATCTGTAGATTACAGAATTTGAGGCATATCTGGAGCTGGTGGGGTATGTTACAAGCCACATGAAATGGAGAAAAATATGAAATGGTCTGGAAACTATTTATAGAATCTCAGTGAACTGTAGCCTGGGGTTTTATAACAAATAAACATATCTGAACACTCAGCATTGCTTCTTATTTTGTCTATTTAATTTTTACATTAGCCATTTTAAACTGAGGTGTAGGTGGGTTTATAAAACAAGGATCAATGTATCAAAGTCTCTTTTGAAACCGATCAGACCACTCCTGGTAATAATCAATACAGCTGGTACTCAGAGTACACCAGACTGAACCCTAAATAAATAAATGGCATTTCTAGGTCATATTTCATCCAACGATCTTAGAGTGCTTTGCAAATTTTAATGAAATCAACCTCACAATCCCCGCACCTGGCAGTAGCTAAGTGTTATCACCCTCACTTTAAAAAGAGAGGCAGGGAGGTTTGATGACCTACTCTAGGCCACACCATGGCAGAGTCAGGAAGAGATCCTTGGAATCCTGACATCCCCCATCTCCTAGTTTAACCACTAGACCTAAACCAGTATCCTACATATTTTCTAGAATTCCCAAACCAGGTTACCATTTCTTGCCATCTGTTGCCATTACTGTACTGCCATATGCTTACATTTTATAGGGGAATACTAAGGTTTCAAAGTGAATTCTGCTGTTACAATACAATATGGCAATGTTATGAAAATACGGTAAGAAATGAGTTCTGAAATGCATTAACGAGATTCTTGTATGGAGTGGGCCAAGATACATCACTATGATGTTTCCCACTAAATATAAGGGCTTTTTTTTTTATCTCTGGGTCTATTTTCCATTTATCCCAGGTCTGTATGTTTGCTTTCTTTGTTGTCACATTATGTTTGTAATGAATTTTCAATTTGTACATTGTGGAGAAATCTCTTTTTCGATAGTCAAGGAAATACTAGTTTCTTCTTTCCCCATCTACTAATTCAAATGCCAAGGCTGTAATTTTCAGGTAGAGAGGAAATGAAGTTTTTGAAAATTGTATTCTGTGCAAAGTAATTCAAAGTACATTACATTTCTTCCATGGTGAAATCCTTGATCACTGGTTTCTCCTTTCTATTAATAAGCTGTTATCGTAATAGTGAAATTTGATTTCTGTGAGAATGCTGCAAACCTACAGCTGAGAGTGGAGCTCGCTTGGATCGATTGTACCTCAGCCTGATGAAGATAAAAAATTAGAGGGTTCCTTTCCAACCTCATCAAATAAATAAAAACATTACCAGAGATTTATTACAACCTAGCTGAAATTACTATAGGGCGGGTGCATAACTGGTTGGAAAACCCTCCCAGAGAGTAGTTATCAGTGGTTCACTGTCAAGCTGGAAAGGCATAACGAGTGGGGTCCCTCAGGGATCAGTTCTGAGTTTGTTTCTATTCAATATCTCTATCAGTTATTTAGATAATGGCATAGAGAGCACACTGATAAAGTTTTCGGGCGATACCAAGCGGGGGGGGGGTTGTGCTTTGGAGGATAGGATTAAAATTCAAAATAATCTGGACAAACTGGAGAACTGGTCTGAACTAAGTAGGATGAAATTCAATAAAGGACAAATGCAAAGTACTCCACTTAGGAAGGAACACTCAGTTGCACACATACAAAATGGGAAATGACTGCCAAGGAAGGAGTACTGCGGAAAGGGATCTGGAGGTCATAGTCACAAGCTAAATATGAGTCAACAGTGTAACACTGCTGAAAAAAAAGCAAATATCATTCTGGGATGCATTAGCAGGACTCTTGTAAGCAAGACACAAGAAGTAGTTCTTCCGCTCTAGTCCACACTGATTAGGCCTTGGCTGGAGTATTGTGTCCTGTTCTGTGTGCTACATTTCAGGAAAGATGTGGACAGATTGGAGAAAGTCCAGAGAAGAGCAACAAAAATGATTAAAGGTCGAGAAAACATAACCTATGAGGGAAGATTGAAATGGGTTTGTGTAGTCCAGAGAAGAAAGACAGCGGGGACATGATAACAGTTTTCAAGTACATAAAAGGTTGTTACAAGGAGGAAGGAGAAAAATTGTTCTTAACCTCTGAGAATAGGACAGGAAGCCATGGACTTAAATTGCAGCAAGGGTGGGTTAAGTTGGACATTAGGAAAAACTTCCTAACTGTCAGGGTGGTTAAGCAGTGGCATAAATTGCCTAGGAAGGTTGTGGAATTTTCATCGTTGGAGATTTTTAAGAGCAGGTCAGACAAACACCTGTCAGAGACGTTCTAGACAATACTTAGTCCTGCCAAGTTTAAAGCGAGAGAGGCAGAAATTTTTAGTGGTCTCTCAAGGTCCTGCCAGTCCTATGATTTTGTTTGCTTTAAGCTAATGTTCTATCTCCTACATTAAACATGAAAGCAATCCAGATTTTTCAAAGCTAATTCTTGGAAAAGGTATCTCATCAAGTGCTGCTATAATTCAGTGATGGGAGATATTTGATCATATCTGTTGTCTACTGTGTCACATTGTTATTTTGATGGTTCATTGTTCTAAAGCTAAACTGAGTTTTTGGAATATTAGTGTTGTTCTGTTTCCATAGTTTTAAGGTGTGGCCATTCCCAAACTTTGGCAGCAAGATCTTACTGATGTTACCTATCAGCGCTGTGTTCTTGGGGAACCAGGGCACAGTACCCAGTCTGTTTCACTCATGAAAGACCTTGCCTCCCTCCCTCCTCCCCCCAAGCCTCTGCTTGAACCAAAGCCAATTAGAAGAAAGACTTACAAAAAGGAATGAAAAGGCAGTGGAAGACACACCTAAACCACTACAGACAAGGTTGACAGGATTAAGGAAACTCCCCTAGCCTCATTTGCATCAAAGATGGGACAGGGAGGCATCCCTATTAGCATACAGAATGGAGAACAGAGATTCCAAGGCAAGAACCGCACTGAACTTTGGGACCAGAAAAGCAGGGAAGCACTGCATGATGGGGGATCTCTGCTCCAGATGTTAATGAACCCACGCCTGCATATACCCAGCTCCGAAGTTATCAGACCAATTCTACTAATAAATCCTTTATTGGTATCCAAAATACTGAGGCTGCCTAATTGCATTGTGACCTTCCTCGAAGGAACACTGCCCATAGCCGGGAACAATCAGTTCCTATTGTCTAGCCTGAACAAACCAACTTTGGTATACTCCCTTGAGCCATCAGTTTACCCACAAACAAATCTAGTGTTCTCCCTTGAACCATTGTTCTTTCCTTATAAAACCCCCTACCCATGCTCTTTAGCAAAGAGTTTTCTGTGAACCCAGCGGCATGAATACAGCCTTTCTGCTGTGAGCACTTCTACAGCAACATCTGGTGGGATACCACATCTGGGGTCCCAACAGAGTGATAACCCTCATAATGAAGCTCAGTAGCAAGCTGCATGGAGCTTGCTGAGGCTGAACCCAGGCTCATTACAGCCTGAAGTGGAATACTTGCTTCTGCTTAAATCACAAACCAACAGCTCTATGCAGCCCCCATTAAAAGCCTCCCCGACCAATATCCAGTTGTGTATCCATATCATAAAAACAGTCTCGTGTCAGATCTTAATGCTGAGCCAGGCAGCTTTCCACAATGCTTGATTTTCAGAGAGCTGAGAGTAGGTTAGATTTAATCTGACGGCTCAGAATTGGTCACTTCTTTTCTTTTTAAACATCTGCCGTACTCAGACTGGGAAATTAAATACTCTCTCCGCCCAGCTGCCAGGAGTCAGTTAATTATTCAAGACACTAATGGTGTTTTAAAACAAATTAAACAAGTCAGCAAAGTCACTGTGCTGGGGGGAGGTGTGTGAGAGTGCCAGGGAATAAACAGGGCAACCTGCTTATAGCTCCATCTCTGGTCTAACTCATGGTTACTCGAGAGGCAATAAGGTTTGCAGGAAGGCTTAGCATGGTAGGAAGCAGGTGGGCCTGAGTTCCATTCCTGCACTTCTGCTGACTCACTATGTGGCTTGGGGCAAATCACTGTTCCTCTCTGCCTCAGTCTTCCCCTATATAATGGGGATAATAATATGTTTATCATGGAGCACCATGAGGATTAATTAATTAATCTTTGTAAAGTGCTTAGAACCTATTGAGTGTTATTTATCTGAGCCAAAGGCCACTAACATCATTGGGAAAACTGCCATTGACTTGAAAACTGGGGAGAGGGATAGCTCAGTGGTTTGAGCATTGGCCTACTAAACCCAGGGTTGTGAATTCAATCCTTGACAGCGATTTAGGGATCTTGGGCAAAAATCTGTCTGGGTATTAGTCCTGCTTTGAGCAGGGGGTTGGATTAGATGAGGTCCCTTCCAACCCTGCTATTCTATGATTAACGGGATTTGGATCAGGCTCTTTATAAATGTAAACTATTAGTATTAATAAGTGAAACAATCATAATGTAATTATCTATATAGCAAGCCCTCTCCATGGCTCTAAACGCACTTTATAAAAAATAAGGAATTAAACGGAACAATTACCTGATGAACTGAGTTAAGTAGTTTTATCCACAGTTAACTCAGGTCTCCTGACTCTCAGACCAGCACTTTCAGCAGTAGCATGGTCTAGTGCATCTAGAATGAACTGGGCTGGAGATGGGAGGCAAAGACAAATCTCTGAGTTACTCTTCAGTGGCTCAACTTTCCCATCTTAAAGAAGTATGTAACTATCCGTAATGGCTGTAAAGAAAACCTTCAAAGGATGAAGTGAGCTGTTTGCCTGAGTTTGCAGGCAGCCTGAACTGCCCTAACCATTTCAATGAGTGCTTGCTTAGTGGGCAGCGATTATATTTCAAATGTCAACATCGTTAACTATTTCACTTCTCCACAAAACATGTAAAAAAGGAAAGGAAGTATCATAGTATGAAGAGCTCCACCTTCATCCCCCAAAGTGAGGGCTGGCTGCAAGTGAAAGGATAGCTGGTGGGAATTGAAGGTGTATCAGTTAAGATTCCTGACTCGCTGTGTGACCTTGGCTAAGTCACTTCACTTCTTGGTGTCTCAGCCCTTTTACAAAATGATTCTCCAGCTTCCCACTCGGTAAAGTGTTTTGAGATCCTTGGCTAAAAAGTAATATGTATAAGTGAAAAATATTCATGGTAATTAATTAATAGGAACAACCAGAATTTGCTTCCTCTGTTATCCAGAAGCATATGGCTATGGGCTTTGCTGTGATCTGCCTGGTCTCAGCTATAAAATACATAGCCAGAGGGGTATTTCAGGGGTGACTGTGCACATCCTAACTTTGACTGGGAGGTCACCTGTCACTTGTTGGGCAATCTCATGTTTAAGGCAATCTCAAGAAAAATAAAGTACCAGGGTATTTTATTTAATTTATTTATTTATTTTGCTGACCTCTTTTCTGCATTATATTTCCATTTGTTTTGTGCCTCATTAAATTTGCATGATGCTATCTAATCTTCAGTGCCTTTTAGTAAGGTTGCCAGGAATTAATCCTACACAGCCCTGTAAAATAATAAGCACGTTTTTACTGGCGTTACTTATCTCACTGTAAGGCAACACAATTAGCAGATGAGATGACTAAAAAATTAGATGATGTTGTTGTAAGAGAAGGGGAGAGAGAGAGGAAGGAGGAGTACATAGACAGACAGATTAACTGAAAGCCCATGGTAATTTGCCTACGGTAGCACAAGAATAAAGATCATGACACTACTGAGCATAAAATAGACGGAAGATGTGGCATGATTGTAGAAGTATTCACTAGACACATCTTCAGCAGTCTATGCTGATTTGCTACTTACTAAGAATACAGCACTCAATGCTATTTCTTTGCCAATGAATTTTTATCTGGAGTGATTTATAGCCAACTAACATGTGTGTTATCCACCCATGAGAGCTGCTTGGGAATTTTCTAATATAGAATATATAGATTTGTCAAAACCAACACTGTTTGTGGGAAAGGGTCCGTTTAAACAAATATCCTATTTCAAAAATAATTTGAAAAAAAAAGTTTTGAAGCAAAATGTTTAGTTTTCCAGTTCAAATCAACTTTTTGTTTAGAAATTTTAGTCAATTTATAGTAAATAAAAAAGATTTAAAATGCAAAAAGGTCAAAGGCAAAACAAAATATTTAGAAATGACCAAAACAAAATATTGATTGACCTGATCCAAGAAATAAAAAAAAAAGGTTGGTTTGTCAGATGGTGAACCTCTTGGGAAGTTTCAACTTTATCCAGATTTGGAATGGAAAAAAATTCAAATTTTGGAAAACTGTTAGGGATGGGAAATCCGTTTCCCACCCAGCTCTAATTTAGCATCCAGAACGCTCTACAGTTTTATTTTCAGTTCTTCATTTCCACATATAATTATATTCCAAAGCATTCAAATCCACAAGCACCGCCTTAAAACTTGCTACTGTTAAGGATGTGCTGAATCAACCTCCACAGATCTAAGCATGTTTAAGATTTAAAGCATGTTTAAGACTGCCTAGGAAGGAGTACTGCAGAAAGGGATCTGCAGGTCATAGTGGACCAAAAGCCAGATATGAGTCAACAGTGTAACACTGTTGCAAAAAAGCAAACATCATTCTGGGATGTATTAGCAGGAGTGTTGTAAGCAAGAAATGAGAAGTAATTCTTCCACTCTACTCCACACTGATTAGGCATCAGCTGGAGTATTGTGTCCTGTTCTGGATGCCACATTTAAGGAAAGATGTGGACAAATTGGAGAAAGTCCAAAGAAGAGCAACAAAAATGATTAAAGGTCTAGAAAACAAGGAAGATTGAAAAAAATGAGTTTGTTTAATCTAGAAAAGAGAAGACTGAGAGGGGACATGATAACAGTTTTCAAGTACATAAAAGGCTGTTACAAGGAGGAGGGAGAAAAATTGTTCTTCTTAACCTCTGAGGATAGGACACGAAGCCATGGGCTTAAATTGCAGCAAGGGAGGTTTAGGTTGGACATTAGGAAAAACTGCCTAACTGTCAGGGTGGTTAGCACTGGAATAAATTGCCTAGGGAGGTTGTGGAATCTCCATCATTGGAGATTTTTAAGAGCAGGTCAGACCAGCACCTGTCAGAGATGGTCTAGATCAGTGCTTTTCAAAGCTGGTCTGCTGCTTGTTCAAGGAAAGCCCCTGGTGGGTCGGGATGGTTTGTTTACCTGCTGCGTCCACAAATTCGGTTGATTGCAGCTCCCACTGGCCACAGTTCGCCGTCACAGGCCAACAGGGGCTGCAGGAAGTGGCATGGGCCGAGGGATGTGCGGGCCACCCTTCCCGCAGTGCCTATTGGCCTGGAGTGGTGAACTGCGGCCAGTGGGAGCCGCGATCGGCTGAACCTGCGGATGTGAAAGATAAACAAACGGGCTCGGACCGCCAGGGGCTTTCCCTGAACAAGCAGCAGCCCAACTTCGAGAAGCACTGGTCTAGATAATGTTTAGTCCTGCCATGAGTGAAGGGGGACTGGACTTGATGACCTTTCAAGGTCCCTTCCATTCCTATGATTCAGAGCTGAACTTTATAGCATGGACCGTCCTTAGTTGCCAGACATCTTGCGTAAGCACTCCAGCTGGGAAGTAGCTCTTGGACCTGACTGTGATTTCACTTCCAGTGATTTAAATCAGGAGTCACACCATGAGCAAGCGCAAAACTAGTTTGGATACAATCAGAATCAGGCATTCTAGGTGAAATCCTGCCTCCACTGACATCAATGACAAAAATCTCATTGACTTCAACAGAGGCAGAATTTCAGCATCCATGTTAAAGTGTAGATGTTAACTTATAGAGATGGTTGAGGGAAGGAAGAGAAACATGGAATTCTTTAAAAAATGATCCCCCAACACAAACACATTTTAAATTATGAAGAAAAATGCACTCAACCTCCCTGCAGACTACAATACATCATGGAGGTTAAGCAATTCATGGCATGAACCAATTTGTATGCACTCATATAGAGAGATGAACAGGTGCTTCTTTCTGTTTTTACATTGCAGTTTTCTTCCTTGGATGATAAGCTTTCATAGTTCCTGGAAACAGGTATCCTGCAGAGGCTTTTCTGCAGACAAAGAGGCTTTTTCTGATGCATACAGATCCCGGTAAGAAATGATTTCTTCCTTTTAATAGATACAAAGATTAAAGGCCCCTGTTTACTAAAGGACAATCTCATATACAAATATTAATGCAAGTAAGTGCCTCCATCCAACATTTAGGAGAGTAAAGTGCCCACAGAAATGCTCTCTACTCTGATGAAGATTGTTTTATTGTGAGTTTCCCTCTTACATAGTTAGAGAACAACCCTGAAACTGATTATGACTTTGTTTTATTGTGACATTTCCTTCCTTTCCATTGCCCTAGAAAACAAAACAAATGTCCCCCTCACCTCTTCTCTAAATTAAAATAAGATTTGCCTGGATTTTTTTAAATCACTAGTGCTTTTCCATATCTCCATTTTCAGACACTCAAGTTGAGAGACCTTAAAGGGTTCTGATTTTCAGAAAATTCTGAGCACCCGCCTTTGAAAATCTGGTCCCATTAAGGTATTTCAGGTTGGGCTCCCAAATATGGAAGCAATGAAAATGACCAGTCACTTCTGAATATCTTGGCTATTAGTCTGACTTAAAGGTCTTGGATAGGGTTTACAAAAGATCCTAAGTGAGCTAGGTAGCTGTAGAAGGTTTACAACAACAGACAGTGCTGCCTAGTAGTCAGGCAGAGGTTGGCAGGACATCTCCCCTTTGAAGTACAGTCCTGTCCTTCAGTGCTCCTCCCCCCGCCAAGGATTTCCAGACTTCCCTTTTAGCACAGGGACTTTGAGGACTGGGTCTTTGAACTTTTAGCACAGGGACTTTGAGGACTGGGTCTTTTGCAGCTGGCCTCTCACCAGAGGTGAAGACTCTTGTTGTTTTATTGTTTTCTCATAGTGCATGGGGGAGCCCAGGCCCACCCTCTCCACTGAGATATGGTCCTGGGCCTAATGGTGGATAGCTACACTCAACACCTTAGGGTGCTAAGCCACTGCCCCCCCCCCCCCCCCACTCACCCAAGACCACTTCCTAATCCCACTCTTCTTCAGTTTCCCAGAGTAAATCACTCCAAACAAGTCTCTGACCCACTCACTCCATCCCTTGCTTCTCCTCTGCGTGGTCAGCTCTCAGGCCATGAGCTCCTGCACACTACTTTCTGCTCAGAGGAGCCACCTGCTCCCTTCCACTGCCTGCCTTGGAACCGCTCTGCTCCTCTTTCTAAAGCCCTGCCTTCAGCCTGTGCAGGCTTTGCAGGTATGTCTGGGTGGGACTGGCTGGGCTTTGGTATGTTCCTTAACCCCTTGCTTTCCATTGCAGAGTTTCTATACCCCATCACAGAGCCCAAGTCCCATGGGATGTGGGCTCCTCACTCCCCTATTTTCCTTTGAAAAACCCAGCTCTAGGTATTCAATGCAAAATCATCTGTCTGACTAATCTGTTTGCTCCTTGGTCTGAGAGATTTGGGAATGCATGTCCTTTTTACTGAATACCTAGTAAAGCTGAGCTCTGCCAAATTTGTAATGTAGGTTTCACTTTTATCCAGTCTTTCATAAAGCTTGATGGTTGTATATGAGATCAAGTGACTTAGCACTAGTTAGATACAGGGCTCCTCAATATTTCACCCCAGTACTAGCATGGCACCCTGACTGCTTGCTGCAATTATTTTGTGTCAGAAATCCTTTGCATTTCACAAAAGGTTAAAAAAAATCTCAGTATATTTGTTTTTACTAGACAACTACTTTGGTTGGTTAATTGTGTGTTCACTCAGACATTTTGTAAAAGGCATTGGTCAGTATTTTCTAACGTGGACCCTTAAATAATTGGTCTGATTTTCAAAACTGCTAAGCACTCACAAATTTCATTTCAATGGGAATTGTATGAGGACAGCACCTCTGAAAAACCAGACCACTTGTGCAGGTGCCTAAATATAGATTTAGCTGCCTAACTTTAGGAACCAAAAAGTTTGAAAATTTGGGCCTATGTGATGTGTCCAAGATTGTATAGCATGGTAGTCAGGGAAAGGACTCAGGTCTCCTGACAACCACTTTCCCGATGTAAGCATTAGACACAGTACCTCACTTGGCAATACATTAAGTAAACAGATACATTTGGGCAACTTCTGCTCTCAAGAACATCTATTTAAATCCAGAGTAAATCAATTTCCAGTGCTGAATGACTGAAACATTATTAACATGTCTAGAAACAGTCGGATAACAAGCAGTCAGTAACAGGAATGCAGAATGAAATGAGGCCCAATCCTGAGCGTATTGACCTCAAGGGTGAAATTCACATTGATTTCAATGATAGGAGGATAATGCCTTCTGTCTGATTAGCTTCTAGGACTGGCAGCCTATGTAAGTACCCATGAAAAGCCTGTCTGATTTCATAAACACCTGAAAAGACTTGAAGGATCAAAACTAAATTAAGAAAAATAAACACCCACTGACATCTGAATGGCGCAGATGCTGGCCCTTAGACGATGCAATTTCCTGTGAGCATAAGGCAGTAATTTGGCTGAGGAGTTGATCCTTTCCCTCATTTTCACTGCAGTGATGCACTGTCTCATGGGATCGTCCTGTTACTTTTAACATCAGGTAACTGTCAGGTCATTTCCTTATGCCAATAACACTTCTAACCATTATATGGTGTTTCTTTTCATTCAGGAGCATGCATGATACATAGGATGCTTTATCTATACTCCTGTGAGTGAAATTGCTTTTCCAGTGTGTTTCATACTCAAAGTATCCTAGAGTACTTACAGATCAATGAGTTAGACAGTAGTAATGATTACTGAAGACAGAAGACTAGTCATTTTGTTGGTAGTCCATCACCGATGATGATGACAATATTGTCACAATTCTCATCTATGCCTACACATATGACTCTGAAATACAAACCCTGATACACAGAGTCGGTCACACTGAGGGTATGTAAAGTCTATATCTATGATGCTTGATGATGCAGCTCACGTGCACCCTGGAGATGATTTAGTTGATCCCGCTAAAACCTGTTACATGCTGATTTTGTCAGAGACCAACAGTGAGTCTGTTCTGATTAATTCTTTGAGATTGATGCCAGCCCCCTGGACACTGCTCTTCAGGTTATCTTTGAAGCACGTATACAGATGATCCTTCTTTCTTTTCACTGACTCAGCTTCCCACACAGGATGTGTTTTGGGAGATGGTGGTCTTCCATTCTGATGACATCTGGTCCACCTAAGTTGTATACTCAACAGCATTTCCTCAATTCTGGTTGTGTTTGTTCTCTCAAGGACCTTAATATTGGTCACTCTGTCAGGCCAGTGAATGCTCATTATTGAGCAGAGAGCATGCATGTGAAATTGGTCAAGTTATTTAATGTGCTCTATATAAAGAGTCCATGTTTCAGACCCATACCGGAGAAATGTTAGGACCACTGCACTGTAGATGTTCAATTTGGTGGAGAGATTAATGTTATGTTGGTTAAGAACTTTTGTTCGGAGTTGGCCAAAGGCCTGGCTGGCTTTATTAATTCTTGAGACAATTTCCTTATTAAGGGAACCATCATTTGCGATGTTGCTGCCCAAATACTTGGACTCATCCAAATTTTTTAGGTGTGCGCCTTTGATGAAGATGGCTGATGATGGGGAGTTGAAATTCTGGTTGAAACAAGACCTCTGTCTTCCCATGACTGATGGTGAGGCCATGATTCTGCTTCAGAGAATCTATCAACGATGACCTGAAGGTTGCTATGTCTATGGGTCATGAAGGCGCAGTCATCTGCAAAAAGTGCCTCGACAAGGAGTCTCTCCAGCATCTTGGTCTCATCACTGAGTCTTTGAAGATCAAAAAGGGAACCATAGAGTCAAGAGTGGATATATATCCCCTGATCCAAGTCCCTTGTGGCATGACTGAGGACACAGGCAAAGAACAAGTTGAACAGAACTGGAGCAAGTACACAGCCTTGCTTCACTCCACTCAAGATTTAAAATGCGTCAGAAAAGTCACCACTGGTGAACACTTGCACTGTCATGGAACAGATGGATGATTTGTATGAACTTTCTTGGGCAGCCCAATTTATGCAGAACACATCATAGACCCTCTCTGTTAACCATATGAAAGGCTTTGGTCAAGTCAATGAAGACTGTATAAAAGTCCATGTTCTGCTCTAAACATTTTTTATGGACCTGCCTTTATGATAAAAATCATATCTGTAGCACTACAACCACACTGCACTTCTGGCAGATTGTCCTCAGATATGTTTGCAATGAGTTTGTTTGGTAAAATGTGAGGTATATTTCCCCTGCTGTACAGAGGAGAGAAATGCCTCTGTAGCTTCTGCAATCAGCGTTGCTGTCTGTTTTTGAACAGTAAAACAATAATAGCATCTTTGAAGTCTTGTGGTGTTTCTTCCTCCCAAATACTATTCAAGATGTGAAAACCTCGACAGCCTTTGGATCTGCTGTTTTGCACTGATCTGCTGGAATATCATCCTTTCCGGATGCCTTGCCAGCATTCAATTGTTTGCTGGCTTTCATGGTCTCTTCAACTGATGGAGAGAGGCTGAGCTCCTCTTTGATGGGATTCTGGGATAATTGATCAAGGACAGGCCGATCAACTGTGGATGCTGTATTGAGTAGACTATTGAAGTCTTTAGCCCATCTCTGTATGATTCCCTCCTTGTCTTTGATGAGGGTTATGCCGTCTGCCTACTTCAGGCAAGCTGTGCTAGTTTTAGATGGTTCACAGACTGCTGTGAGGGACTCAATGAACATCTTTGCGTTGTTTGTATCTGCATAATGCTGAACTTCTGTTGCTTTCTTTTCCCACCACTCATCATGCATTCTCCTCAGTTCAAACTGCTCTGTAGGTACTTAAACCTATCTTTCTTTGAGATGGAAGTGAGATTGTTCTGCCAATAAACAAACACTTTCTGCTTGTCACCTAGGAGTTTGGAAATGTCCTCGTTGTGCTTATCAAACCAATCTTGGTGTACACTTTTTTGGGGGCCCAACACTGATTTAGCTGTGTCAATAATCACATCTTTGAACTGGTTCCATTTTTCTGTTGGATTGCCAGTAAATGGTAGGCATGAAAAGAGCTTGTCATCAACTGACTGCTAAAACTGCACTTGATAGTCAATGTGCTTGAGCTTTGCTATGTTGAAGGCTAATCTGTTGAGTTTGGGATGCTTGCACTGTGGGGGGGACTATATTCAGGTTAAGCACTGCTCTTACCAATCTGTGGTCTGTCCAGCATTCTGCACCACACATGGCTCTGGTAATTCTGAAATCGTGGCTGTTTTGTCAGCTGGTGATAACATAGTTGATCAGGCACTATTGTTTGGACCATGATTGCATCCATGGTTTATATTTAACATTTTCCCTAAAGATGGCATTAGTGATGAGCAGACTGTGTTCTGCACATTTACCCAAAAGGAGGAGTCAGTTGCTGTTCATCTTTCCCACTCCAGGTCATCCTATCACACCTCTCCAGTCACTGCTGACCCTATCAACTCTAGTGTTAAAGTCTCCCAGCAGGATGACCTTGTCATATGCCGGGGTTAATCTGAGGATGAAGCCCAGGTCAGAGTAGAACTGCTCTTTGCTTTCCTCTGTGCTGGTCAGTGTGGACGCATAGGCACATGATAGTTACATGCTGTAAAGGATTCAGGGAGAATCGAATTTTCATGAGCTGTTCATTCAGGCCAACAGGGAGGCCAGGGAGTTGTTTCAGGAGTGACATTCTAATTGCAAATCCAATTCCATGGATCTTGTCTTCATCCTCTACTTCTCCTTTCCAAAAGAAAGTGTATTTGCCGCCTAGTTCAGTGATGGAACCTTCTCCGGCCAGTTTGGTTTCACTCAGTGCTGCAGTACCAGTGTTGTAGCAGGTGAGCTCTCCAGAGACAAGAACTGTTCTTCCCTCAGGCCTTCATGCATTGCCTCCATTCATAACAGTGCAGACATTCCATGCTCCTAGGGTGAGTCTTTTCTTCGTTACTGTTTTTTGACTGCTGCAGGATGATCTGCCAACCACGGTAGTCTGGCCAGATGCTATGGGACAGGTAATGTTTAGGGCACCTTTTCTAGCCCCCTCTTTTAAAAAGGGTGAGCAGTGCAATCTGAAAAAGGGCTGCTCAGTCACCTAGAATGCTGACGAACATCTCCACTGCCCAGGGGACGGAGTTGAACAGCCACTAGTCACATGGCCACCTATGTGCAGGATTGTGGCTACAACTGCCAGTGGTCATCTCCACCTGTCGTTTTCTACTTTCCCATTGCTGCAGCACATGAATGAATGATGTGATGTTAATGGGAGGAGATTTGCGAGAAAACCTGTGGGGGAAATTTTTGAGTGAGAGAGCCGTTGCACAGGGGCAGTCCCACTCTCTTGGCTGCGGAAGCCAGATTCCAGTGGCACAAAGAATCGTTATGGCTGGGGACTTCCTTAGCTGCAGCGGGTGACCAGGACAGCTTCAGAGCCTTGTCATGCTCTCCACGCCCCACAGCACGTTGCTGAACCGTCTTCCTAACCGTTGAATCACAAACTGATTTCTTCTGCTGAGTTTGCCAGAACAGTTTTTGCATGCTAGAGCAAGGCAGTTTCCCTACCTCACTGAAAGTAAAGGATCCATCAGCTACCTGATAGGTATATGACAGGTACTGTTGGAGGAACACATGGTTCTCCTTAGGGAGTAGTTCATCCGTTTTGGTCCGTACCTACACCCAGCTCTCAGCTGTGGCTCCAAGTAGCTGCTTGCATATGACACCGGCCACACCCCGGTAAACCACTTTGACAAGAGGGCTAAACCAGGTGACTAGTCATTTTACACCCTCAGCAATAGCTCACATAAAGCCTTGGACACCAGATAATCTACTTTTAAGAGAGGGCATATTAACAATGCATCTGAAGAAAGCCACCTCTAGCAGTGAAGCACTTACCTAGTACAAAACAGAACTGGATACTTTGGGACTGAACTTAAATTCCACTGTAGGATTTCAACTTATGGCTTTCTGACCAACAGCTGAAAACCAGCTGATATTTAAATCCAAGTTCTTCCTTCTTGATGGCAAATGTGGGTATCCCAATGTACAGCAAAGCATGGGATGGCCTAAGGTCTTCCTTCTTTCTAGGGCATCACAATCAGCTCAAGTCTCCTCGTGATAAATATTTTAGTTTGAACTGAGACTTTTTCTGGCTTTAGTTGAAAATATCATGGAAGAGACACAGATAACTGGTAATGCAAAATATGAAAAGAGACCTCACTCCCACAACCATTAATTCTGGACAAACAAGCTAAATATTTTAAGAAAAATGGGACATGTGTTCCCACGCATTTTAAAGCAGAACTCCCCAAATGAAATCAATGGGGATATCATCATATAATATGGCATATCTGGCACCACTTTACTGTTTTGTGAAGGCAAAGACTAGGGCTTGTGCAGAAAGACACAGGGATAGAGACCCTAGGTTACTACTTTTAATTTGGCTCACAGGAGTGATTGCCAAAAATTGTCACCAGCTGTTGGCTGTTCACTGGAGGGCTCCCACTGAATGATTTCTCTGTATGAAGTAGAACAAATGTGGGGCATGGAACATCCAGGGCCCAAACATTTAGTCCAGGGGTGAGCAAACCTTTTGGTCCAAGGGCCACATCTGGGAATAAAAATTGTATGGCAGGCCATGAATGCTCACAAAATTGGGGTTGGGGGTGCGGGCTCTGGGGTGGGGCCAGAAATGAGGAGTTCTGGATGTGGGAGGGGGCTGTAAGCTGGGGCGGGGGAGTGGGGAGTGGGGGGGGTGAAGACTCCAGCTGGGGGTGTGGGGTTTGGGGTGTAGGAGAGGGCTCCGGGCTGGGACTGAGGGGTCTGGAGGGTGGGAGGGAGATCAGGGCTGGAGCAGGGGGTTGGGGCATAGGGTGCAGGCTCTGGGCAGAGCTTACCTTAAGCGGCTCCCAGAAGCAGCGGCATGTCCCTTCTCTGGCTCCTACGCGAGGCGCAGCGGCTGTGCATGCTGCCCCATCTGCAGGCATCACCCCTGCAGCTCCCTATTGGCTTCGGTTCCCAGTCAATGAAAGCTGAAGAGGCAGCCCTTGGGCGGGAGCAGCGTTCACAGCAGAGGCCCCTGGCTGGCCCTATGGCATAGGAGCCGGAGGCTGCGCCATGCCACTGCTTCCGGGAGCCGTGTGGTATGGCTCCCGACTCTGCTCCCCAGCTGAAAGGCTGGAGGGGGACCATGCAGCCGCTTCTGGGAGCCACGTGCAACAGCCTCCGACCCAGTTCCCCAGCTGGACCACCAGAACAGTGCAAGCCCCAAACCCTGCTCCCCAATGGGAGTTAGAGGGCTGGATTAAAATGGCTGGTGGGCAGCATCCGGACTGCGGGCCATAATTTGCCCAGCCCTGATTTAGTCTGTTGCATTCTGATACTCTGTCCTGTGTGGTATTTGCCCATCATAAACTCTGCATTTCACTGCTCACCTCCACTAAATTACCAGTGCATAGCTTTATTGCTAGCAATCACTGAAACCAAAAATTCGATTTGGAAAAATGTTCTAAACTGGCAATGTTCTTCGATTGGATTTTTTAAGCCTGAAAAAGTGGGTTGGACATCTCATGCCAGCAAGCTTAGTGAGGTTATTTTGCTTTATTGGGAAGACCGAGGAAGTGGATAGGCACATGAAGATAAAAATAATGTGGAAACAAAACCAGCTGAACATTGACAAACTGTCATGAGGGATCCCTTTGGGTCTGGGCAGGGTCTTATTTTATCTCTAACTAGCTCAGCTGTGCCTGCGACTAGTCTTTTCTTTACCACCTGAAAACAAAAATTCGACCCCTTCATGCCTGAAGGAATTTGTTGTTTGCTGTAGATGATGACTTTGGTGCAGCTAATTTTAAGCTGTCACCTCCTCGTGATCTGAGGAAACCTGCCTGCTCTTGGGAAACATCAAAGGGCAAAGTGTCAGTGTTTATGTGCCAGGATGTAAAAAATCAATTTCAATCCTTTGGAGGTGAAACAGTTGGTGCAGAAAGTCACCCAGTACTAGGAGCTCCTCTTTGGCATTGACAGCTTGAAATGAGGGTCTAGATGGATAATGACCAATGTCATGTGCTGCCCGGCGTTAACATAGATTTCACTGATAGAAATGAGATCAGGAGATTGATCACAATAAACATAATTATGAGAGTAAAATTATCTTATACAACTTCTTTCATCCCCAAGGATGCATATTGTATTCACTTCTGGTACGTCTCCATTAATACAGACATTACTGTGGTTGAACATGGCAAATGAGCTCAAGAGGGCTGCACACCAGTGAAGAAGCCTGGTGGTGCTAAATATGTTGAGAAAAAATTGTTCAGGAACAGTTTTTTGTTTTTCCACATTTGCCTTCAAGGCTGATTCCAAGTTGAGCCATTGGGTAAAGAGCCTTAAACGTGATAAATTCCCGGGCGAGGGTGTGTGTGTGTGTGGAGCTTTCACTTGTGAAACTCTGGTTCTGTCAAACTCAATGAGAGTTTTCATGTTGACTTCAAAAATGAGTCCAGGATTTCAGATCTGATCTTTCTGTTCCTTTCACTTTCACAGACAGGCAGACTTTGCTTGTTATCTGTAATGGCTCCTGGTTTTTCAACCACATTCTCCTCACCATGTGAGCCTCTTACTCCCTACCACCAAACAGTGACGTGGCCTTCCCAAAAATGAGCATTTATAATAGTATTTGTGGTACTTACTGCACTTAGAATAGGATATACTACTGTAAAGAGAAGTATCTTGATGTGATAAATGTTATGATTTTACTGGCAACCATTGCAACAGCAGAGTATCCCGTTGCATTGCAAAGATATATACTGGAGTGGAAGAGGATTGATTTAGTGTACATCATGCAGTGGAGGCATGACAATACAGTGCATTATTCATCAGAGGCGGTGACGGCTTTCCATTTAATCTAGGTGAAAATTGGATTTATGGGAAAGGAGTAAGAGCCATCTGAACATAGCCCATAAAACTGGAAGAGTCATATGTTTTTCTCCAGAAAGCAATTTTTAACAGCTCTGCTGGGTGCTCGTTTGCAGCAACATCACAGAAATGTTGTCTCTGCTGTTTATGACCCTTTTGCTCATTTCTGCAAGAGAAGGGGGTACGGTTTTTGGAGTACAGCTCCACTGGTGCTGTGGTTGCTGGGTGTGATTTGCTCCAAGGACTCTTCTGATAGGGAGACTTCTGCTGTACTAATGTTCCCATTTGCCTTGATTGTCTCTGTAGGGGTGGTAAAGACTCTTGTAGCAAATTGTTTTGGAAAATCCTCCTTGTTCCTTTGATATTAGTAATATTTTCCTCTTTTTTTGTGTGTGTGCATGTGCAATTTGTATGTTGTTTTTCTTTGCAGAGATTTCTAGTGCTGCTCTTTGTGCTATTTTATGCTTCTACGGGGTAGCTGGATTCTCTTTTATGGGGGTACAACATTAGGACCTTTTAGTTTTTCACAGGTACAAAATAGTTCCCTATTTATTTAATCCTCATAGGGTCCTTGTTTTTTTTAGGATGCTTTTACGGTTACTAAAGACATATATCTTAAAACCAGAGGTGACTAATATGTGCTTATCACATACTACATGGCACCATTAGAAGATGGCAGAAGTTCTTAGTTTATCCAAACTGGTTTTCCAACCCTTTAATAGATTCTTTACTGGTACAATATCTAAGGAACAGATCAGCCTTGCTGAACCATTGCAATATAGTAAAGATACCACAAAGTTTGGATCCAAAATTTCTAAAATTCTGGGGTGATAAGATCCAGGGTATTGGTTCAAGTCCATCTGTGCTCTCGCTGTAAAGAGGACTAGATCCTGAGCTGGTATAAATAGGTGTATCTGCATTGACTCAAAGACCACTCACATGACATCCCAGTAAAAGTCTACTGAAATGACTATGCCTTATAGAAATATAAAATAAAATCAAGAGCAAAACTGGAAACTGCTGCAGAGGAAATTAGGCAAACAAAGAGGCAGAGGAAAGTGTTCTTTACCAGTTGTTGAAATACAAGTTAAGATGCTTTCTCAAAATGAATATTGCACAAGTGTTACTGTTTGATTGTTAATTGATTGATTGCCTTAATCCAAGGCACAAGAACAGAAGTGCTGCACAACCCCCTTCACACACAAGACGGATTAAGGAAAAAACAGGTATGAACATTACCCTGATCCTAGCTAAGCAACAGCTTTACCTGGATGCGCTATTATCCATGTTGGAACTAGGCTACCTGGCATATAGGAGGTGCAAACAGATTAAGCACTCACTTTCCCTACCCAGCTTGATTCATGACATCATCTCCTGAGGCAGATTGATGAGATATTAGTTCCTTCCTTATTAATCATCCACCATCCTGCTCACCTCTGTGCTTTATACAGGCAGGCGAAAGAGTCATTTGACAAAAGATGCAATTTGTGTTCAGTGTTAATTGTACTTGGAGCCGGATTGTGGCAATGGGTAGTGACACATCCCCTTAAACACAGGTGTACGCGCTCAGAACAGGCAAGCCACCGGCACATTTCCAGTTTGTTACTCAGCTCTAAACCATACCATCACTCCCACCTCCAGCTGATGCTCATGCCTAGCCTCTTGGCATCAGACACACTCACCCATCTGGTTGGGTGGCACATAGTCAGAAACTGATCAGACCCTTTCACTAAGTTCTATGCACCAGGCAGCTATGCGTTGCAGATGAGCAGCTTGCATCTCACTTCAGTTCTTCCATCCCATCTGCAGGAAGTCTCTCCTCTGAGACAATACTGCCACATGCCTGTTTACATGGGTCACACTTGTCAGCTGCAGATCTGACCTAAATAAAAGGGAGGAACAAGTATAATATGGCAGCATTACTTGGCTTTGCATCGCTTCATGGTCACCCTACGCAGAAGATTCCAGAGGGAGAGGGGGCTTCTTTTAGTATGAATCTCTTGTGACACTTTTCTATCTGTGAGTTTGGAGGATGAAGATAAGGCGGCCATCAAATTTGAATGTTATGTTAATAAGAACATCTGTGTACTTAAATCAGCACTGAGCAGCTGGTACATTTAAAACCGCCCCCAGCATGTCTAAATACTCTGTAAATACAGAGTCAATATCTCCTGAGATCAATTTATCATTAATAAGTTATAAAAACAGGATTTGATGCATGCTGAAATAAAATTAGTGTGGGGGAAAAAAACAAACAAAAAACCAACCTGTTCTTAGTGACATGCTTCCTATGTGACCAAACTAGTCAGGGAAAGCAGTTATTATAGCTGAGACGTATTAGGCTATTCTCCAAGTCCTAGCTTGAAATACATTTCCCAGTATATTTTCTCCCAAGATGGGCACATAAGGTCCTGACCGTAACTTATGTAACAACAATTTTCATGATTAAAAAATGTGTATTTAAGACAGTCACTGGCATGTTTCAATGAGGAGTAAACCAGAGACTTCAATAAGCATCTATTTCAATTTTTAGGGGCTATTATCAACTATCAGTGGATATCATTCTGCTTAGAAATGATTGTTCGTGACCACAGAGTTATTAAAATGGAGTCATAATGAATTGAAAATGTGCAGTCCATCCTGTCACACACAGATGTAGACATCAGATGGAAAATAGGCACAGCTTTTAATAGGGAGCATAAAATGCTCTGATCTGCTTTTAACTCTCTCACAGTGCTGCTGTGATCATGACAACCTGACCATCTCAGTCCGAATTACAAAGTACCCTGCAAATGAAGGACCAAAGTTTTAGGTCATGATTTCCCAAAACGGACACATCAAGTTAAGCTCTGGAGCCTACTGATTTGAATTAGAACCAAGCCTCCTGCTGCTTCTATTAACTTTACTGGGAGCAGATGAGTGCTCAGCATTTTGGAATTATTTATGTACCTAAATATGGACTCTTATAGTCCTACTTCAAGTAACCAGTTTGGAAAAGTCTTGGCCATTTTATATCCTATATGCCACATGGCAATAGGAATTGCTGTTTGGCCGTAGCAGCTTCCATACCTTAGGACTGACCTAGAGAACACCTACAGAATGATTGTACCTTCATGGCTTTTGGTGTGTGTGCCAGAGGTTCTCATGCAGGACCAAATACAATCCTAATGTAATTCCACTGGCTTCAGTAGGGTTCCATCAGGGATGATTTGGGCCTGATATATCAGAGTTTGCTGTTGTGGCTTAGGTTTGCACATCATGCAATGCACATGAGATCAGCGCCAGAAGTGGCCAAGAAAAAACATATTTTTGTTCAATTAAATGCAGTGGTAGAATTGAACATGTAGGTTCACAAAATTTAACATGATGCCTCTACCAAAGGCTTTTCATTACTGGATCTATCATATCTATTGCTATGCACTCCCATAATGGGCACAATCAATTACACTACTGGAGAAGAAGACATGCATGAGGGATGACCAAGTGCTGCTCTTATTTATACTTTCCTGTGATTCATAGCTGACCTGTGATCCAGCAGAAATGGCCCATCAGGCCAAAGGCCCCTTTACTTTCATGCTCCCTGCTAGTATTCAGGGGCAATAGGTACATACAGCAGAGCCTCCTGGACCTCTTCAGTCCTTCCCAAGCTGTCTTTGGTTGTTTGGGGCACCCAGTGAGTCTATCGATCTCCTGAACCTTGTTGAGGTGCTCACAGTGAGTCCATTAATATTCTTAGCCTCGTAGGGCTTCAGTAGCTGGTACAGAACTTCTGCAAGGGAGACATAGATGCAGGCTCCTATGGAGGCTCCCTGCTAATGCGGGAGCTTCCTGCCTGGTTTTGGGAGTCCTTAGGAATGTTCTGCAGGATCCAGCTATTCTGTGTCCCCTATTGCAGCATTTTTCAAAGTGTGGGTTGCGACCTAGTACTGGGTTGCGGCATGTCAGGCACTGGGTCGCTCTGGCCAGCACCACCAACCGAGATGGCTTCTAGGTAGGGGGACACAGGAACCGTGCCATGAGAGCTGGGGGGGGGAGGGTGGTGCCTGTGGGCGAGAGCCTAGGAGTCGGACCTGCTGCTGGTCACTTCTGTGGTGCAGTCCGCTGTGGAAGCCTGCCTTAGCACCCCCGCTGCGCTGCTGACTGGCAGCTGCCTGAGGTAAGCCTGTGCCCCAATCTCTTGCCCTAGCCCTGAACCCCTCCAAACATGGAGCCTCTTCCTACACCCCAAACCCCTCATCCCTGGCCCCTCCCCGGAGCCTGCACCTCCAGCCCAGAGCCCTGACCCCCTCCCACATCCCAAACCCCTGTCCCAGCCCTGAGCCCCCCCAAATCCAGATCCCCCTCCTCCACCCCAACCCCTCCTCCCCAGCCTCACCCAGAGCCCTGACCCCCTCCCACACCCCAAATCCCTGCCCCAGGCCTGAGCCTCCCTCCAAATCTGGAGCCCCTCCTGCACCTGAAACCCCTCATCCCCAGGACCACCCCAGAGCCTGCACCCCCAGCCCAGAGCCCTGACCCCCTCTTGCACCCCAACTCCCTGCCCAGCCCTGAGCCCCCTCCACATCCTGAACCCCTCATTCCCATCCCCACCCCGCAGCCCTCACCCCTGCACCCTAACCCTCTGGCCCAGCCCTGAGGCCCTCCCATACCCCAAGCCCCTCATCCCCAGCTCCACTGGGTCATGGGCATCAATTTTCTTCAACTGAGTCTCCAGAAAAAAAGTGTGAAAACTACTGCCCTATTGTCCTGGCCTGACTGCTTCAGAATTCACTGTAGAGCTCTCCTCTATGGCAGAAAGGGAGCTGCATGCCCCTCGGGATTTAGCTCTTTATGTATACATAAATTCCTTCTCTCACATGTCTAAATAAATCCATCTGTTTAACTTAGGGCTGCAAAGGCATCCCATATTACACTAAATACAATGTGAGAATGGCATGGCTCAAAGAATCTAATTAGTGGCTGCAACTTGTTTTGTCATTTCTGCATTCTACCCACATCAAAATAATAAACAAAAAGTTAGTTACTATGTTAAAATACATAGTTTTTTCTCTTCTGAGCTCAGATAATCTGGTTCGAGCAGGCATCAGGAATTTTTCCTGTGCTTCAACAGTTAGGTTTCCAGAGTCCATAAATGGGTGCTTTCTTTATCAGACATACTTTCTGAATTCCACCAGCTCAAGAAAACTGTATATTTCAGGATCAGTAGCCAGGCTGAGCCAGTGGCATTATGATCGATGCTATGTACATGGGTAAAACTAACATACTCTTCTATACATTTGTGCCGTCCCCTTCCTCTCCCACTGAAATTCTTTTATCTCACTCCAGTAATTGCTGGCAAGAATCACAAATAGCACAAGTACAGGTGTAAACCTTATCAGCTGAGTTACACTTGCATCATCCCTCTCCATCTTCATATGGTCAAATCTTGAGGGTAGATGAACATCTAACACTCCCATTGGCTTGCAGGTCCTCATCACCTCTTAGAATTCAGTCCCCTGAGACTTCTGTGGGGAGAGAGTTGTAGGACTCTTAGAACTGGACAGAGACAACTGTATTTTACAGCCTTGAGTTTTATTTTGTTTTTTCTTTTTAAACTATGTGTGGATGGTCTTCATATATATAAGACACATATATATCATCATTTCTCATTTTCTCCAGTTCCTCTGATTTTGGAAGACAAGAATTGATGTATTGGAACAGACCAGCGACCCATATAATCTGGCATCCTGTGTCCTACCATGGCCTGCATAAGAAATTTCCGAGTGACACCTAAACTTTACAAAGTACATTGGTCACTTATGCTGTACTTTATCATGATATTCCATTTCCACTCATTTTCTGACAAATTTGCATCCCTTGTAATCCTCAATGTATCTTCTGAGGCACAACATCATTAGGCGGGCAATATCAAAGAGCTGCACAATTTGTATGATTTACTAGTACAGTATTCAAACTCACTTCACTTGCCAGAAGCATGTGAAAATCTGACTGAGACTCTCCACAAGTGATGAGAAGCTGGCTCAGAGAGTAATTTTCTCTGTGCCTCTGTTTAGATTGGAGTAATTTTCCAAAGAGTGCTGTCCTGTCAGTTGGCATGGCTGGGGAAATGAGCTACATGTTAAGAAGTTTGTTTGTTTGGTTATCTCTTCCCAGAGGCCTAGTTTGGATTATGATTAATTGAAGTTTCTAGACTAATTTGTTGCCTAATATCTTTGTGTAAAATGTAAATGCTGCATTATACTTAACATGGGGGAAAGGGGAGGGAAGTCAACTTTTTGTAAGCACAAAGATATATTAAATATGCTAATTAACACTACATAGGAGGATTGCCTGTCTGCTATTCTCCTCACAGGATAACTTTAGCTAATCTAGTCATTAGCAATGAAAAGGCCTACAAAGCGAGAAGCTAATTCCTATACATAACCCCCTGTCTATGTTTAACATGATATTGATCCTAAAGTTTCGTAAATGGTACCAAGGTTTGAGCACTGTGACTGCTACTGATGATAAGGGACAGACAGGTGGCTGAATTGCTGCACATGCTGCTTTGAAAATGGAACAGCATAAAGGGCTGGTATGAAAAAACACATGCGAGGCACGGTATATAGAGTAGGTAAATGTAGACAAGAGGCTATGATTTTGTCTTCTATGTACTGCCTTCTCTTTCTCTGGCAACAAGAGTTCTTTGTTTGCTGGTTTCCATCATCCAAACTAAAAGCCATTTGGATTGCAATTCCATGCTTTTCTCCGTGTACATGAAACATGTTATAAACGTGTCCTGGAAGAATATTTAGGATTGGCACTCCCATTCCAAATGCTGTCCCTGTGATTAAACGTTCATGGTTCTGAGATCCCTGCTTAGGGCCAATAAAGTAGTTTAGTACTCCAATAGCCCTTTGCATCCTCAAAGTGTTTGAGAAATATTAATTTGTAAACCGTGCCCCTGACAGGGAAAAAGGGAAGCATTGTCCCGATTTGACAGCTTGAGTTACCTTTAAGTGTATAAAATGCACCCAAGGCAACTTCTCCATGTGCATGGACAATGTGGAAAACAACAAGTTGACATTTAAAAACAAAATAAACTTCCCCATAAGATAACACATAAACACTTATCCCACCTCCTGCATTCTCCCCTGCTTGACAAAGATCAGATAAAAGAGATAGGCTTTGCACTATGCCCTAAAAGTCAACAGACTGTGGCTGACTGTCCTTGGGCTGGGGCCTGAAATAAATCCCAGAGTCAAAGGGCCTCCACTGAGAATGCCTGGCCCTAGATAACTCTAGGGGCCTTTAGCTCAAGCACATCAGCTGACCTCAGCTGTCATAGTACTACATGGAGAGAGAGGTGACCAAGACAAGCTGTATAGGGCTTTATGGAATAACAGTCTGGAGTAAACCCTGAAGGGAATTGAGTTAGTGCAACTGGAGAACTTTGCAGCATGTAGAACTCACAAAGGAATTAATTCCAAATGTGAAAGAAAGAGCTGCAACACATAACCCGACTGGGTGAAAATGAGAAAAAAGGCACTTCTGGGCCCCTGGGCATCCAAGAGCAGTTAGAGATCCAGACATATTTCAAAAACTGCAGATCTCTTGGACAAAGTTTGACTAATACAGGAACCAGCCCTGCTATGTCCTCAGGATTCTCCACCCCTCCCAGATGGGGAAACTGAGATGGAGAGATTAAGTGTCTTGCTCAAGGACACAAAGGGAGTCACTCTCAGAGCCAGGAATACTGGGTTGCTTGTCCTTTGCTCAGATCAATAGACCACCACACCTTTTACTCTGACTAGTAGTGGATGAACTACTAGAGATCTAGTTATCTGATTTATAAACACATGCTCACGTCAAACTGCTTAATTATGCTGGCCAAGCCTACTGGGTCAGCAAAGCTGAGCTGGAAGTTGTGTAAGATCAGGCTTTTTTCAGTTTCCAGTATTCCCTGCTTCTGGTCAGCCTAGCAATAGTGTAAGGCTACGTCTAGACTACCCGCCGTATTGGCGGGTTAAAATCGATTGCTCGGGGATCGCTATATCGCGTCTCATTTAGACGCAATATATCGATCCCCGAGCACGCTTATATCTATTCTGGAACTCCACCAACCCCATCGGAGTTGCGGAATCGACAGGGGGAGCCGCGGACATCGATCCCGCGCGGTGAGGACGGGTGAGTAATCTGATCTTAGATATTCGACTTCAGCTACGTGAAGTTGCGTATCTAAGATTGATTTCCCCCCATAGTGTAGACCAGCCCTAAGATAAGATTCTCATTAGATATTGTACTAATTTCATTCAGTCACAGCTGGAGCAAGACAGGGCAGAGGCACAGAGAAATGTAAAACAATTGAAGTTAATCATACCTTTGGTGTGAATAGCTGAAAAGGTTTTAGTTTGGGCTGATGTTCAGGACTAAGGCTTAT